>NW_013952714.1:577133-586423 GCF_001266775.1 Austrofundulus limnaeus | reverse complement strand
TTTACATTTTAATTAAAATCAGAATCTGCAAAAAAAAATCCAAATATAAACAAATTATCAATAAAATCAACACTTAATTAAATTAATATTCAAAATTTTAGAATATTCTGAGATTTAGCAACAAGTAATTACGTTAAAATAACAGAACCTATTAAACTTTCACCACTTTGGAAGCGAGAAACAATTCTTTACATTTTAATTAAAATCAGAATCTGCAAAAATGTAGACAGTTTTGTTTTGATGAATGGTTCACTTTGAAATTTAGATCACAAATGTTAATAATTCTACTAGATTTTCAGATTAATTTGATGAAAGATCYGATTAGAAATTCAATTTGGCTTGTGATTCGACATCAGCTGAAAATGTTACAACCAGATCTACATTATTTTTTACAATCCCAAATAAGAAGATAATGCTGTACTCTGGTACAGGTGTTGATGTTGGCCTCCCTGGAAATGATCCCAGGCTGGTGGAGCATCTCTGATCAGGCCCACAAAAAAGATGGCAGGAGCTGAAAGTCAGCTGAGAATCCATTAAGGTCAACAGCCTGTCTGGAAGGTCACCCAGGAGGCAATGAGACTGAAACAGGTCTGTCAGCTAATGGAATCWGTCGAAGCCAAAGTTAGTAAAAATGGTAATTTTTCCACTTTTGTTTTATCAAAAAACAGAGTCAAACACTGGTCTGACATGCAGGATGAGTGCTGCACAGGACTTGTATTTTCCTGTTCAAAAGTTCTGAATCATCGACTTGTCTCCTGCAGGACAAAATAAATCAAACTTAATCACCTATTTGACTGATTTCTTTTTAGATAAATGCACACTTAAAAATGATCAACATTCAGTTTTTACAATTTAACACCTTTCAATAAAATCCGCGTAAACCAAGTTTTTCTGTCTTTGATGAAGCTCGAAAACTATCTGTCTAATAATTAATAGGGGTGTAAATCACCAGCTTTATTATGAAAATATATAATATTGATTTGTTTGGATGACATTACAATGTTTCTCAATATCATAAAGTCTGTCATGAAATGATTTTGATTCAATTCAGTTCACAAATATGCAATCAATGTGATGCAATAAAAGACCATCTTGCTCAGAGATGACAGGTTAGATGTCATAAAGAGATGGGGGGCTACATATCTAATACTGTATTATTAACGTTTTTACAGAACATGACCTTAAAATCACCATACTATCTCTTTATAACTCAAACATCAGGACCTCTTGCAGTTTCACTATCACACCTGTGACAGGTGGTCCTGTTATTACGTTTTCTGCCTTGCTTCTTTTAACTTTCATTCCTTTTCTCTTCAGATCTTACAATATCRTCTGCAAGCATCATAGTCCAGACTTACCTCACCTCATCTTCCAACTTGTCCATCACTACTGCAAAGTTAGTTTAGTTCACTAAATTAATTAATCACTGATATCTGAGGGATGTTTCATCTGCACGATTGTTGGTATTTTATGATCCCATTATTCTTCTCAACTCAGCATGTTTTCACATGTCATTTCTAGCCACACTCCACTGGTGTGTCATTGTGGCTCCATAATTTTCACATAAAGGTTACCTCTATTGGCACTATGAGGCAGAGTTATTATCCCATCGCAGTGAGAAAAATCATTTTGCACACAAGGGACCGACCGAGGGTGAGAAAGCTTCATTTAAATTATGAATGGGAGTCATTCCCATTCAGTTTTTCATTCTGATTGTTTTCTATTTTCCCGGAACAATGTAAAGGTTAATTGTACAATTAGAGTGACTGCTGCTGCTTTTGCTGTTGCCGGGGAGTACCGCGAGTCAATTTTGGGTATAAATGATGGTGTTTTCCTTTTTTTTTTTTCTTCAGAAGTTCATTTTCAAGATGATTTCAACAGTTTTAACCTACAGACGAGTGAAAACTGTGTTTCCATCTGCCTCAGAACTGTCCATCATTTGCTGACTGCACTTGTACGTGTTGAAGGAGTGAAACAATAGGGCCAGCCCATAGGGGGCGCCACCCTCCCTGATAAGAGGAAGGAAAATGTAAGATGTATTTTTATAAATCCAGTTATAAATGTTGGTTTTACCCACTAATGTGTGCCTACATGCAATATGAATTATCCATTCGCCAGTGCATTTCCATTGACAGACTATTGTTTCTGGTCAGTGTGCCCCAGGAGTGCAGCCTAATAACCAATCGTACAGTGCTGCAGACAGATTCCTGCAGGACCATAGCCAGTTCTCTGAAGCAGCACTGAAGACCACCATGGAGGCGTTTCCAGTGCTCAACAGCACCACGAAGTCTCATATACAGCCTGGATGAGTTGAGGAGCTGCAGTGGTGCTGTGGCTCTGTACCCGCCCTTCATGAGCAACAATCTGAAGGACACCTTCAGAGACTGTGACTCTGCTGAAGACTCTCATCACATCTCCTCTGACCACAGCTGAATCTGAGAGGAGCTTTTCAACACTGAAGACAATCCAGACTTTCCTCAGGTACATCACATCTCACTGCGCTGACCATGCTCTACAGCAGRGGTGTCAAACTCATTTTCACCGAGGGCCACATGAGTGTTATGGTGGCCCTCGAAGGGCCGGTTGTAATGAACTTTGACATTTCATGTTGAACTTTGACTAAAGAGTGTTTTAACAAGTCTTCTTTTAAACACTGATAAAAACTAAGTGTATGACTGATTAAATCTGAATTAAAAATACAGAAATATTTTTAAAAATAAATCTAATAAAGTTTTACGCACTGATGTTGAGTTCCTAGTAAGTAGCTAGTCTGCATTATGGCAAATTTAGTTTATGGTTGATGCTGACTTCAAAGCAGCTTATTTTCTGACATTAACACTGTGCTATCCAACTGCTCAGTTACTTGACGTTACATCAACCGCTCAGGTGTAGGACAATTGTTATTATCTTTCACATTTTACGTGTATTTTATTGCATTTAATCATAACTTTAAAGTTTGCCATTGATATAAGAAACAATTTTCATGTGAAGTAAAAAACATTTTTTTGGGGGGTGGGGGGCTACCCTCCCTGGCGGGCCACACGGCAGTAACCAGAGAGTCATTGAGAAATGTGCTTCTCTCAGTTACAGAAGGGCAAAATTTATGTACAAAATAAAAGAAAAAAAAACACTACATAACATTGTAATACCATTTTAATAAATTCTATTGTTTGCTTGCTTTTTGAGATATGTCTGTTTTGGAGTTGCATCACTGATTGGAATGAAACACTTTTCTCAGCCATGGGAAAGAAAAACTTGAACACCGAAGCTCAGAGAAATACTCTTTTTTTCCCAGTGAGTCCTAAAGTTACAGYCTCATAAGGGTCAAGGTGAAAGTCTGCCTGGCGTCTGCCTCATACATGCTCCATCTGTTTGGCTCCAGGATGTAAATGCACTGTAGCCTTCTTTTTAGCCTCAAAGGGCAGCCTCTCTAGACCCTACGTAGCATCAGTTCCACTTGTTGGTCACACAGTGAGGGTTTATGCAAAACTATAATCAAAAAACAAGAAACTGCTACAGAAAAGAACAAATCCCCTCAGTTCTTCACCACAGCTTCCATTTATCCTAAGATTTATTCACAATAAAATACAAAATCATGACATTTGAATCATGATTTTGTTTAATTCCATTGGATAATTCTATTTGTCACTAATACTCTCATTAATAACTTGGTCTTTAATTTACTTTAAATCARTTTTACACATTAAAGCCTGTTTCTTTCTATTTAGACATGAGCACCAGCTGAGTWGTTTTATTCATTGTGTTTCAGGTCGGTTACAACTTTTCAAAACAAAGTAAATTAGAGTTAAATTATAGGGAAATTGCATTTTCTAGAAAAACTGTGTATGCTGAATGCTGAAAAACACCAACCAACACTAGTTAAACATAAAAAGAAGCAAAAAGCCAGCTATAAGCTTAAAATAGCAAAAGGTTAGATAAAAAATTACAACGACAAAAGGCTGGCGAATAAACAAAAGTAGTAAAATACTTGCTAAAAGTAGCAAAAAGCTGGTCAACAATTAAAAGTTGGAATTGGTAACTAGAAGTTTAAACTTTTACCAAAGGCTACAGATAGCAAAACCCAAGATACAAACATCAAAAATCAATGCCAAGATTCTAATTGTTACTTGTTTTTTTTTTTTTTTTTGTGTGTGTGTGTTTTTAATTCTTGCTTAGTTCCTTTTTTGGTCTCGCATGCTTATGTTTAGATCTATCCTCAGCGCCGCTGCTCTGCCCACACACACCACGCACTGTGCGTAGGGCATCTACTGCCCAAGTGGTCATCAAAAAATCAGGTTCATAAAAAATYCTCATGACAACAACAAATTTAAAGCATGTTTAGAAAACTAACATATTTGCTCAAGAAAAAGTYGAATCTATGCTGTGTGAAGTGGCCCCTTCGCCACCATCCTTTGGGCCCACCCCCCATTTCCCAAAGTGTTACGTTCCATTGGAGTCACATGMAGGTGAGCCGTGAACACCGACAGAGCCTGAAGGCATGAAGAGAAGAAAGGATGTTTAAATAACCGAATACTGTAAAATTTGTCTCATTTAACCTGTGTTTGCTCATGTCAGACAGGTCACCATCGTTAGCAAACACTGTTAGCACTGGGTTAGCTTCACTGGCTAGGCTACTTATGAGGTGTTGTCCTGTAGATAAAAGTTCTTATTTCTTGCTTGACTTTAATATACCATGGTTCAAAATAAAGCTGAGGAAATTTTGAATGTTTTGGTTTGTGAACATTTAGAATAAATAACTTATTTAAGTGACATTTAAGCATTTTGTGCTTCACTTGTGTTTTTACACAAGTCTGTGTGCATCCTGAGCAGCTAGATCAGGGGTGCTCAAACATTTTTCCTGAAAGGGCCAACATTAAAATCAATCTGAGGGCCTCGGGCCAAATGCAATAATATAAGAAATGCTTAATACTTAAGTAAAGTTGTTTTATTTTTTATGATTAAGCTAGCAGCCAGTGTGGTTGCCCACGTCACATTCTAATATTTGCAAATATGTTTTCAAAACAAGATTGAGAAACTGTTTTTTTTTTAATGAAGAGAAGCACACTGACAATACTGAATTATTTTTCATTTCTGGGAGGGGGAGGGCACCACAAAGCAGTTGCACTTGGCACCCAGATGACTAGCACCAGGCCTGTTTATCCTTGTGTTTCCTGGGTCATCATTCATTCTGCCCTCAGTCAATCAGCCACACACACCTGTTGTCACTCCTAATCAACCCAGCTGGGTCCAACAACTCGTCAGCTTCGATCCTTACATTCAGTTCCTCCATCTTCTGATCAGTTTGTCTAATCTTCTGCTATCAGGATCTCCCAGCATTTCCCTGTGTTCACCAGCTCTTTGTGTTTTGTAGGTTTTGCTGCCATGTCGGCATTTGTTTTGTTATTTTGTGAATGTACAGTTTTTTTTTAGTTTCAACATTTGATATTTAATGTGTTTCATTGATAACAATCGATCGGTTTATGCCGTTGCCAAATTATTATGTTTTGTACTTATTTACATTTGACATAGCCTGGTAAAAACCAGACCCTTGTCCTTCACTTTGCTTTGTACAGAGGGTCTGGACTTGCTGCTTTTGAGAAGCGATTTCTTGCTGGAGGCGTTGTGAAGGAGGCTAAGCTAAGAAGCTAACCGGAAATCGCACGCGTTGTAAACAACCCTACTGAGAGGAGAAAAGTACCGAGCCGAATGTGACGACTGTAAATGAGAGCTGCTGCTTTTTCAGATAAATTTAATTTAATTTAGAAGTCTTATCAACACAGACTGGCTTCATTCACTTCCTCCACTGTCGTATGCTAAAATAACTAGCAGTCACTGCGCAGAACATCGACGTCATTCAAAACTCCGCCTTCTGCTTGTTGATTGGCCCAGGTAAAATAAACTACAAGCAGACACTGCACAGAAAATTTACGTTCTGCTCTCTGATTGGCCCAGCTAAAAATCTGCCAGCGAAATCCTTGTTAATGGGAGAAATGCCAGACGGAGCAGTGAAGGGAAACTAGAATTGCTGCATAGGTGGGCAATGGCCAGGCTACATTTGACAAAACCTTTTTGAACTGTGTTTGTATTATTTAGATAAAAGGATATGACCACGATAAAAAGTCTGGGCAAAGACCCTTTAATTAAAACAGGGAGCAAAAAAACAAAAGCGTCCTGTTAAATTGGGCTTAAATAAATCTTTGAATTAAAAAGGGGAAAAAAGAGTTTGCAGGCCTAACTTTTCTCTTGCTTGTGGCATGTTTCCATCTGGAAGCTGTCAGTTCTCACTGAGGTGCTAAAATTACCTCAGCGCTCTCAGGCTGCTGGAACCTGATTATGAATCCTGAAAGCGATTCCCCCCAGAACGAGTCAGGAAACATATCAGTCCATTCGCACGTCAATTTCCTTTACAGCTTCTCTCTGCAGGCTCTCGGTGATCACCGCGGGAAGTTCCCACCTGGATGAGGGGCAGAGAGGAAGCCTCTGCAGCGAGGTCAGGAGCAGATTAGCTGTTAACTTATTCTCTGTCTTTGAAGTTTCCCCTTGATGCTCCACCTCTTCCTTTTTCACTCCACAAATCCTCTCTCTCTGGAGCTGGACATGTTTTTTTTTTACTGCTCTTGGTTTTGAAAGCATCCCACCGAGAGTTTCAGATTGGTTACCAGGCAGATTTTATTAATATTTAAAGACGGTGTTGTTGTGCACGTTGTGGTGCAAATTCACTTCTTCAGTGGTGCGAAAGCTGCACACTCTCCTGGGATAGGCAGGAGAGACTCCTGGACCTTTTTTTTAAACCATCTATTGTCACTCAGCTGACATATTACAGAAAAACTCACTTAGCATGTGTTTGCTTATTAATATTCTCAATCCGTCAAACTCAGACTGAAGAAGATACCTTTCAGTCTATACACTGTATATATATATATATACAGTTTTTAGTGTATTCTACAAGCTGAATGAGTATTTTCTGTTGTGTTCAGATGCCTATGATGCTGGTTTGGGAGTTAGCAGAGTGAAGGAAGTGTCTCGGTAATGAAACACCTCTGAAATCTGTTACATGGTGAAAAGTCAGCTTCATGGGGTAAGAAAAGAAGGTGGAGAAAAGAAAAAAAAYGGGACAAAAAAAGAACAAGTGAGAAAATGATCAGGCTGTCTAACCAGCGTGAAGCTGCCAAGTCTGCCCGGCAACAATCATTAGTTTAGCWACCATCAGCTGATGATGAGCTCAGTTGCTCTCTGTGACCTTCTCAACTTGTCAGTGTGTCGGCGGTGAAAGCTGCTGCCTTCTCCACAGGAGATGCACACAGACTGTCACGTCACGTCACGAGTTCTACACGAAGAAGGGGATATCTTAAGACATCGTTTTTCCAAAGATGTTTAAATGTGTCCAGTCTGGGTGGTGATTATTGGCTGCAAAAAGAAGCAGCATAAGCAGATAAACAGATTACTCAGATTACGGCGTAACCTTCAGCCAAGCAACGACAGAATTAACAAGGCTTCAAAAACAAAAGGTGGGGCTGTGACTGGTAAGCAACTCTGAAGATCTGACAACCATTCACTCTCTCACACTTAGGGAAAATTTAGAGTCACCAGTTCGCCTGAGAGTCATGTTTTAGGTCTGTGGGAGAAAACCGGAGTACCTAGAGAAAACCCACGCACGCACAGAGAGAACATGCCAACTCTACCCAGAAAGGTCCCCGACCGGGATTTTGATCTACTGAGAGGCAACAGCTCTAACAACTGAGCTGGAAAAAATAAAACAGAAAAATCTGTACCTTCAGACTATTCTCCAAGACAGCTGTGTAAACCTTCAACCATCAATGTACCTCCCACTGTACATTCCCAGTTTGTGGTTACTTCCTCCCTCTTTGTAGCCTGACCCTCGCTATCAGGGACTTTGAATTTGTATAATAGGCTGTTCAAACAATTTGATTGGTTGTCTTCTTTCGATTGACACCTCTTTTGACCAACTGAGTTCATCCATAGACTCTCCAAAGCCCAAAATGTGTGGCAAACCCCTCATGTCCCACCTGACCATGGTACACAAGGTTGATTGACTAGAATCAGCCAATCAGCTCTGAGCTTCATTCTGACACCAGAGCTGTGTAGCCAATCAAGTTACCTTTCATTGAACATGCAGTTTTGGAAATTTAAAAAAGGTTAATGGTTAAAGTGTACTTTAACTTCAATAACTAAGTACTAGTTACATAATTAAATACTGGTTTAATTTGGGTAAGGGTTAGGCCCGCAGGTTAGCAGGTTAATTGACATGACAGCCACATAAGATCACTCCACCTATATTGTCATGTAATCAAAGGTAAGACGACTGTAATGGTGGACGTGACGCTGGCAATGTTACCAAAAGTATTCACTGAGGCATTTCTTTTTCAGCCAAAAAACGGAGGCAAATAAGTTTTCTTAAGAGTATGTCAGTGAAGTTATTGGAGGAGTATCAAATCAGAAATGTATGGCTGAATAATAATACGGGTGCTACTGGCAGCCATAATAACTGGTACATTTAAGGATCATGCACTCCTCATCTATTTCTGAAACCTCCGTCAGTGCACAGAATAGTAAAACTACCAAAGTCTGCTAGCAGCACAGTGTGGCACAGGGGCAGCAGCAGACCTCTGGGGCTTGAAGAGGATTATTAGATTAGAGCGACCCTGAATATCATTGGGACGATCCGTTGACCCCTGCAGGACACCAGCAGAGTCCTCCAGGAGGACCACAGCATCATGAAGGACTCTKCTGTCCCCCCTGATGTCATCTTTTTCCATCTGCCATCTGGTAGATGTACAGGAGTGTGAAATSCAGAACTTAATCTGAACTAGACATGGGTTTTTACGATGTAAAAACAAGTGTGCATTGCCACGTAGCATGGCTTTGCCTACAGAATTGGACTTGCAGAATGAACTTTGACTAAGTTCAAAGGTGTTTGCAATACCAGCTTGTGCCTGCCACATCAGCAGGTGTTAGTAATTAAGGTAACTGTATGACAATATGAAGTTTGAAGTGATAGATTTTTTGTTTAAGTTGCATTAGCTGGGTTTTGAACCCTGATTTCCCACATGAAAGTSCATGACATAGATCATTAGACCAATGAAGCTGTGGCAGAAGGTGGTGGCAGGGGTTGGTTTGTATGTGTGCAGAAAGAGGCCACATTCCCAATACAATTGACACAAAAAGGCATAATATTACAACAATAGAGCAGTATTAAGACAATATTATGGTAAAACATCAAAATACAATCATATTAGTATTGTAAACACTGAACTATTGAGATTAAATAT
>NW_013952714.1:574121-576129 GCF_001266775.1 Austrofundulus limnaeus | reverse complement strand
CTATAAAACAACAATCTTTTGCAACTTGCACAAGGACTGAATCCATTCAGTGTTTATTTTATTGAGTTTTTTATTATTATTTAATCTTTATATAATACATTTTTAAATATAAATACTTTTAACAGTAATCTGACAGCGTCTAAAAAAACATGAGAATGAAGATTTTCATTGCATGAAAACCTTGTAATAAAGTTTTTGAACTTCTGAACCCAAAATCCCAGGCTTCCTACAAAAAAAAAACCATCCCCTGCGGCCCCTCGTGCTGCAGGGATCTGTGGGGAAAACTGAATTCATGATTGTCATGTTAGGCTTTGTGGAACGTCTGAAGACCGAATCAGGAAGATATCTGTAAGGATTTAATAACTCCAGAAGCTTCCCAGTTGATTTTAGTCTAATACTGTCATAGCAATAGGGAGAAAAAAAGAACTGCTTTGCAGACTCACAATTTTTTTTTCCTGTGCTTAAAGATGTTCTAATTTTCTAACTGATTGTTGGTAGTTCACGAGACACACAGTGCAGAGCTCCTGAGTCACACAGATGGATGTACTTTCTCACTGACTTGAAACTATCCATGTTTAAACACATCTGGCTTCTGGAATAAAAATGATGGCATTGTTGTCCAAGTGAATGTTTGATGTAAACAAACACTCACAAATTTCTGACCAATCACACCATTCTTTGCTTGTACTGCTGGGAAAAGTTTGGCTTTGTCTCAATTCATGGGCTGGGTCCTCATGAGKGAACATTTGTCAGCCGTATACATCACCGAGTACTGTCCCAATTCAAAGGCTCCTCCTCATGCAGCCCGCAAAAGTCTTGAAATTCTAGGATGCACCCATATATCCTCACCGGACGAGGATATCCCAGGATTCAATGTGCCGACAGCAAACAAAACAGAGAAACGAAGACGGTGGAGTTTTTTTTTTTTTTTACCAAGTCGGTGTAGTTTGGAAATTCATCACGGACAGAAGAATTAGGTTTTAAATGTAAGTTTAGAAACTTAGCTGATGAAATTTATGCTGCAATAAGAAGTTAAATAAAATGCAACTACAAGTACTGATTGGAGCTAAACCAAAATTATTAATGTTGTTTTTATTTATTTACATGTAACGTTTTAACTGTGAAGTTGTTCTTCTGGTGAAAAGACATGTAAACACATGTCCCAACGCATTTTTTGTCTTCTATGAATCCGATGACTATGGTAACAGGGGAGCGCGTGGTCACGCACGCAAACTCACGTCAAGTCGACATCAGGCAAAGGCAAGACTGTCTCATTTCACAGACGTTTCRTGCAGCCTACCCAAACTGGGAAGGATGTGGCCCAGCTGGGCGACATACTCATGAAGATGCAGCCCATGAACTGAGACACAGCCTTCGTCTCAGGCCTCGTGTCAAGAAGAGGCAGATCAAGTTACTCTGCAGTGTTTCCCCTACCATTATTCAAGGGGGGCGGACCCCCCTTCCGCCAACTAGACGGCCCRCCCCTYCAAGAATTTYACGGCATGTRGTCATTTTTATTTAAATAAGGACAAATCAAGTCGAGAGCTATTTTTRCGCCCCTACATATCCACCTCTCGCCAAACTTGGGGGAAAAAGACGGCGCAGAGCGAGGCTGTGAGCGCTGTGTGTGGTCCTCACAAAGATAGGAAGACGTGTGTGTGTGCTTGTTTTTGTTACCTATTTAGGACTATTTCCGGTATACACACCTACCTTGTCAAGACCAGTAGTCCTAATGGGGACCAAAGACCGGTCCTAATACGGTGGAACTCCATTTTTGGGTTGGGGGTTGGGTTTAGGACCAAGGTATGAATTGAGTTTAGGTTAGTTTTAGGGTCACGTAGGTACCTGTGAGGTTAGCCTTAGGGTTTGTGGTCAGGGTTAGGTTGTAGAAATGTAATGGAAATGACTGGAAGTCAATGAACAGTCCAAATAAGGATAGAAATACAAACATGTGTGTGTGTGTGTATGTGTGTGTGTGTGTGTGTGTGTGTGTGTGTGTGTGTGTGTG
>NW_013952714.1:570703-573061 GCF_001266775.1 Austrofundulus limnaeus | reverse complement strand
AGGTTTCAAACTGAGAACTCTGGACTCAGATCATCTGCTGCACACAGTTCTGATCACTTATTATCAATAAAAATTTGCTACGATAAATTATTATTGATAATTGTCATGAGGAGTCCTTAACTTTAGGATTTAGTTAGGCAATTAAATATTCATGTATGTGTAAATTAACTACCATAATTGAAAGCGAGTCGCGTAAATTTGTTTTTATAAAACAAGCAGTCCAAAATGGCTTGATTATCAGCAAACATCCATGTCGACGTGAGCCGGTTCTTCAATAAATTGCAAAATTCTTGCAATAAATGTAGTTTCCATTATTTATTTATTTAGTTTGTTGTTGTTGTTGAGTCCCTCCACCCATTTAAAATCTATTTGATTTATTTGGCCAAGTTAACAGAAACAATCTYCCTAAGTTTAAAGACAGATTTCAACACATTATCTCCTCTATACTCAGTTGTGGTACTACCAAAGTAAAAAGTCCTTATTTCTAGCAAGAGAAGAAAATAAAACTCTTCATGTATTTTGTTTTCAATTCTGCCTCAGGTAACAGACCTAAAGTTATATTAGTCCCCTGCAACACATTGGTTCCATCCAAGTTTAATCAAAGCCTGTCAAAACTCCGATGCACATTTTGATCTCCTCTTTGGCACTTTATGAAGAAGGAACCTGCATGAAGAAGACTCTGTGAGGATCATTTGCTTCACCAGCAGCACAAGCTCTGAGGCTAAAAACAGAGCTGCAGAACGCAGAAAGTAAACCGATGAAACRACTCAGGGTTCATCTTTTGAAGAAAATATTCGTGTGACAAACACTTGAACCTTCACGACACAGTTGCTGAAAGGTTTGACACTGATAGACTGTGAGAACAGATAATGCTAATTAATTCAGTGATTTTTAGTTTTACCACCTCAGTGTGCWTTAATGTGCTGTAACACCATCAACATCAACCTGTGCCTCTCTCACAGTTCAGTTTTACAAATAATGACACAAAGTTTGGTGTTGTAGTTACTACGTTTATTCTCCAACACATTCTGAGCACTAACAGATTATTTGAGATATTTGTTTAAAAATAATAATAATTCTAAAAACTGGAGTCAGTACTGGAATTCAGTCATTTTCACAGATACTGTGGTAAAATGTATTGTGGCTATGGCGCAGCATCATTAACAACACATACTCTGAGTGCTACTCGTGAAATATTTGCCTAAAACTTTAACATTAATTGTGGGAGTTAACCCTGTTCGTCTGTTAGCAAAATATCTTTTTAACCAGTTGACAGATTTCAATAAAACTGTAAAGAGACTAATCACTGGATGTACATCTACGCCTGATTCATTTCTGGAGTCACAWCTATTCAAAGTTGCCATGACAGCTAACTCAGATTAACCTTGACAAAATTTTCTAAAACTCAGTAAATTTGGCATTTATTGAGCTAAAATGTTGTGGTAGTAGCTGGAAGTTATTCACAACACATCTCCTGAGTGTAACACTTCACAAAATCACGAGATTGTGCACATCAGTATTTTCAAAACAACTTGTGTCATTTCTCAACAATCTTATTGATCATTGAATTCTTTTAATTCATTGATCATTTTTTGCATTTTTATCAGTTTGTCTTTTCAATCCACACCCAGAGAGATTGATGTATGTTAGGAATAAAGTAAACAAGTGTTGAAAAACGCAGGTTTCGGCTCCTCAAAGCTGCCTGTGAAGCTGCGTTGTTTGATCTAAAATTAGCAGGTACAAAGTCTGGTTCTGATAGGAGATGACAAGGCTTCTGAACCGGAGTGCTTCCTGTGAACGTTGACAGGGMCGATCAATAGCGTCACTCAATATTCTGAATGCAAAATGAAATAAAGCACACCTGGCTGCAATGGAAACTGACATCACACTCTRCCCTGACAAAAATAAGCTTCAGCGTATTAACAAAACAATGAAAACATTCATGTTTTTATTACATTTTAACAATTTGATTTGATTTTTGTTGTATTTCTGAGCACTCTACAATGGAGGACCAAAACTGACATAATTAGAAATAAAATCAGAAACATACAAATGGACCATTAAATAAATAAATACACTAAAAATGCACCAAAAAAGGGTAACTTTGCATCTTGTTTTATAATTTAACTGACCTTCATATTTGTATTTTCCAACTTAGTTCCAATAAATTGTACATTTTGAAACATAATTTACACTTTACTGTCTTTAAATACATGTAAATTTCCTTTTATGATTCATCTGTGTCTCTTAAATGATTATACTTGATTGTTTTTCATCGTTTTTCTCAAAAGTCTTTTTATTTTCTTGTGTTGTTTTCACATTTCTCTGTCTCCTGCATTTCTGCCTTGTTATGCAAAT
>NW_013952714.1:565356-569679 GCF_001266775.1 Austrofundulus limnaeus | reverse complement strand
GTTCAGTTAAATTATAAAACGAGAGAAAGTTCTCCTTTTTTAATTTAATTGGTGCATTTCAAGTGTATTTATTTGTTTATTGGTCCATTTATATACTGTATTTCTGCTTTTCTTTCTAATTATGTCACATTCAGTTCTCCATACTCTGCAAGTGGAGAGCACAGAATAAGATRTTACATGACAAATCTAACAGGTATGGTGTGGGCAAAACCAAAGTGGAAAACTGGGAGAGCTAAACTGAAATCAAATGAAAACTGACCCAATAAACCCATTTTGATCAAATGTTTCCTTCACTAAACTATACCTACATCCTCAAAGAAAAATAAGATCTTGAAATTTATTCCAGTTGTTTCCAGTGAACTTTCTCTCCAAATGCAATGGAATAAAATTACCCTCAAATCTGTGTAACATCCTGATTTAGTGAGTACTGAGAACGAAATCAGCGACTATTAAAACAAGCCGCACAGCTTCACAATTTTACACATTTCAGCATCGRTACTTCCCATGACGGCTTTTAGAGACCAATAAGTGTCTCTAAAATGAGGGGAAACGTCTGAACTGTACGGCAGACTGGAATAGATTATTCACAGATTCTGCAGCAGAGAATGAAGCTGGTGAAGGGCGACTGATGTAGAAAGAGTAAAACAGAAAAGGCTGCTTGTTCTGCTTTTTGTATGACAAAGATATGAATGTAACCGTTCTGAGTGTCTTTCACTGACTCACATGTAAAAAGGTTCATTTTAGAGTTAATACTGAGCTGATCCCAGCTGCTGGAAAGATTCAAGCAGATTTTAATGTGAAGATTTAGAAAACTAAGTTGAAATTAACAGCTGAGATTTATAGTAATTTATTAAAAAGTGGTCATTAGGTCTTTTCTAACTAGAACTTATAGATGTCTAAAACGTGAAAGAATAGTTGTCTTTAAATCAGTTGCAGCTCCTTAATGGATTGAACTTTTTTTGTTTTTGTTTTTACATCATGTTAACAGCTGAAGACTTTAATTCAAAAAAGCTTCTAGTTTGGAATTTTAACTACAGTATATTGTGCTAAGCCATAGCTGTGACCTTTCTACAACTGTTTTGTATGTTTTAATATTGTTTCTCCCCTTTTATTGTTTTGTATTTTATTGTGGAACACAGCTGGCTGTTTTTGTAAAGGAGCTATCTAAAAAACTAACTTTTGTTTCCGAACAGAACAGAATAGAATAGAATAGAATAGAATAGAATAGAATAGAATAGAATAGAATAGAATAGAATAGAATAGAATAGAATAGAATAGAATAGAATAGAATAAAACTTTAATATGTTATGTTCAATGCTTAACCATAGTGGATTTTTTTCTGGCTTAAATAGACAACATATCCAGCACAACACAAAATATTTATTCAAGTTCACCGGCCACTTTATTAGGTACACCTGTCCAACTGCTCATTAACTCAAATGTCAATTCAGCCAATCACATGGCAGCAACTCAGTGCATTTAGGCATGTAGACATGGTCAAGACAATCTCCTGCAGTTCAAACTGAGCATCAGTATGGGGAAGAAAGGTGATTTAAGTGACTTTGAACGTGGCATGGTTGTTGGTGCCAGAAGGGCTGGTCTGAGTATTTCAGAAACTGCAGATCTACTGGGATTTTCACCCACAACCATCTCTAGGGTTTACAGAGAATGGTCCAGCAGTTCTATGGGTGTAAATGTCTTTTTGATGCCAGAGGTCAGAGGAGAATGGCCAGACTGGTTGGAGCTGATAGAACAGCAGCAGTAACTCAAATAACCACTAGTTACAACCGAGGATTGCAGAAGAGCATCTCTGAATGTACAACACGTCGAACCTTGAAGATGATGGGCTTCAGCAGCAGAAGACCACTCCAGGTGCCACTCCTGTCAGATAAGAACAAGAAACTGAGGCTACAATTTGCACAAGCTCATCGAAATTGGACAAGAGAAGATTGGAAAAACGTTGCCTGGTCTGATGAGTCTCGATTTCTGCTGCGACATTCRGATGGTAGGGTCAGAATTTGGTATCAACAACATGAAAGCATGGATCCATCCTGCCTTGTATCAACGGTTCAGGCTGGTGGTGTTGGTGCAGTGGTGTGGGGGATATTTTCCTGGCACACTTTGGACCCATTAGTACCAATTGAGCATTGTTGCAACACCACAGCCTACATGAGTATTGTTGCTGACCATGTCCATCCCTTTATGACCACAAAGTACCCAACATCTGATGGCTACTTTCAGCAGGATAATGCACCATGTCATAAAGCTGGAATCATCTCAGACTGGTTTCTTAAACACAACAATGAGTTCACTGAACTTGAATGGCCTCCACAATCACCAGATCTCAATCCAATAGAGCATCTTTGGGATGTGGTGGAACGGGAGATTCGCATCATGGATGTGCAGCCGACAAATCTGCAACAGCTGTGTGATGCCATCATGTCAATATGGACCAGACTTTCTGAGGAATGTTTCCATTACTTTGTTGAATCTATAACACAAAGGATTAAGGCAGTTCTGAAGGCAAAAGAGGTCCAACCTCATAGCAAGGTGTACCTAATAAAGTGGCCGGTGAGTGTGTATCCACCTTGTAAAACATTCAGTAAATTTGGAATCACTAATATTTTTCTACMACCTCTTTTCTTTTTGCCCCTCTGTCTGCTCGAGACCTAAAAGGCTAAACATAAATCTCATACTTTTCCACACTTTATTAAATCTTGTAAATTGGTATAAAAATAGTTCAAGTGTTTGTAAATAGAACTGATGCTCAGAAATAGCCATCCTTAGTGTTTGTTAACTCCAGAGAAATAAATGGCCCACTAGTTGGATTCTATTTTTAGTCATAAAAGGCAGCTGAGCAGGATGATGCATGTGAGGTTTACTGAAAATAAACTGGCTTTTTATCCCAGAACAAAGAATGAGCCGTCCTTTACAACGACACAGCTCTTTCATGGGTTTCATGGCATTTGAAAGCATCACAGCCTCATGTCAAACAAAGTAAGTACAGTATGTTTCTGAGCTTTTTTTTTAGTATCTGTGKAAAAATTATTCACATTGATCAGATTTCAGTTTTAAAGCAAGATGTGATAATAAAAAAAACTGATGAAAGAAACATATATGTACTTTTAGCCTTTTGATGGTTTTATCTAGCTTTTTGTTACTATTAGCTTTTAGCCACCTTTTTTGCTACATTGTGCTGTTAGCTATTTTTAGCTTTTAGCTGGTGTTTTTTACTTTTTGTTTTCATAGCGTTTTGTTTTAGCTTACATTCAAGTTTTTTCTGCTTCTTTTAGCTCACACGTTAGTTCCAGCCTCTTCAACAAATTTCAGCAAATTCACTCAGCACCAAGCTGTCACACTGCACTGTCTGTCAGAGAAAATACCATTACAGGGGCATTTGTCACGACCAAAATGCCGAAGAACGGTGGGCGTCAGACCTTGAGCTCTCCATGGTGCTGAAGAGTTTATATTCTAAGCGGAGGCAGGAAAATCCCACCCTGCAAAGAGAAAAAATAAAAACTTTTGCTTCAAGAAAACTCTAAGGCAAGTTGAACAGTTTAGGAAAACTAAACACAAACTTATTACTTTTTTCCAACAAAAAGTTCATCAGAAAGATGAAAAAACTGTTCTGTGTGCAAGTACAAACAAAATCATGTTTAACACATTTTTATATCACACGGAACCAAAGTCCAAGTGTGTATAGAGCTTTTTGTCTTTTCCACATGTTTGTGTTTGTCTGTTAGCAGAAAATCTTACAAGCCAGTTGACAGGTTTAAATAAAAACTCAGAAAATAATCAACAGWTGTTCCGATTAACTTTTGGAGGCAAATCCACTCAAAATGGCCACCACAGCTACTTAAATAATTTTTCATACACGCTAATGTGTTGGAAATTCAGATGTGTAAGTAGCTAATGTCAGGGGCACTAGAGCACCCCCATATCATCAGAGAGGCAGGAAATGGCATCCAGGATTACCACAAACAATTTCAAAATTGGGTTTGTCTGACCACAGAACTGCTGTCCACTTTGCCTCTAATGCTGCGTTCATACCAAACACGATTTCAGCATCAGGAGCATCAGGTTTACATGCAAAGTCTATGGTGGACGCGCTTCAAGCAACATCGGGAAGTGCTGCGGCGCCTCAAGCATGATTAGAGCAGCGCGATTTGAACGATTTGAACGATCTGAGCGTTCGACGCGCAAATCTCTGAAATTGGAAAATCTGAACTTTTGCAGCCCGACGCGTCAACCAATCAGAGAGACTCCATGTGTGACGTGGGGTCGACAGAGCAGAAGCCCGGGATGTCGTCATTTTTAAAAATG
>NW_013952714.1:557410-564933 GCF_001266775.1 Austrofundulus limnaeus | reverse complement strand
CCTGCGTCTGACCTCAAAGTGCACAAGCGACCAACTTCAGCGTTGGCTGCGATTTTGAAGCTGAAATCGCGTTCGGTGTGAACGCAGCATAAGTCCATTTCTAAATGAGTTTTGGCAAATGGCAGCATTTCTGGATGTTCATGTTTAACTTCTCACTTGCATGATAGAGCTTTAATCAGAAGTTATAGATGTGTTTACAGATAGATTGTGGAAGTGTTGCTGAGTCCATGCAGTGATGTCTTTGACAGAATCAGACCTGTTTTTACTGCAGTGTCCCCTGAGGGCTCAACCAACACGAGCATCCAACAGTGACTTCCATCCATCCATCCATCCATCCATCCATCCATCCATCCATCCATCCATCCATCCATCCTATACCCACTTCTTCCTTTCAGGGTCACAGGGGTCACTGGTGCCCATAAGTGACTTTCATCCTTTTAACTCAAATCTTGATACAATGAGTTGTAAATGATGGGATATTCAAATGTTTTTCTTAATTTCTTTGTTGAGGACCATTATTTTTGAAATAATTGTATTTTTTTAGAGTTTATCACTGACAAGTGAACCTATGCCCAGTTTTACTTCTGACAGGATTTGTCTCTAAAAGGCTGTTTTTACACACAGCTCTCTCACTGACTTGTTAATTAAACTAATTAGTTGCAAAATGCTCATCCATCTGTTTCTTATTTGCATCACTTACTTTTATAACGTTTTGTTGCCACTGTCCCAACATTATCAGATGGACCACTATCACAACATTCGAAATTACTTCATAAAAAAAGTGGGACAATTTCTGAATTTACTGGGTTAAAATGCGGGTTTGGAGGATTTGCGAAAAAATCTAAAGTTATTTTACACAAAGTTCTAATTTAGTTTCCACAACAAAACTGCTGTTTTGTTTGTTATTTTTTTAATCCCTAGGGTAAAATAATCTGAACTCTTCCTCCGCAGCTCTGATGGAGCTGAGGTAGCTGTTTGKGGGGGGAAACATTGTTTTTCCCTGAAGAAAGTCGAGGACTTCTGTCAAAAATCAGAATAACATTGGAGTGGTGTTAATATTCACAGATTATTCCGCCAGGCTTTTGTGTTTAGAGAAGAACCCCCACCCCCACGACAGTAATACCATGAAGCTGCACCCCTCCACCACCCCCACCCGCTCTCCCCATCGCCCCCATGCCCTGCCACCGCCGCCGCCGCCTTTGTTCTCCTCACAACAAGCCCGGAGCAGTTGGTGCTCTGCTTCCCTCGGCGGTGACTGACAGGCGCTCTCAGCCAATGGCGGGGCTCGTCTGGGCAGCGCCAGGTGTTGTTTCTCTTCTAATCATTTTTCTTTTCACAGTCGTAGAGACTCAGTCTCTCTCTCTCTCTCTCTCTCTCTCTCTCTCTCTCTCTCTCTCTCTCTCTCTCTCTCTCTCTCTCTCTCTCTCTCTCTCTCCCTCCCTCCCTCTCTCTGTCTGCAGACCGCATCATGCGTCTCTCAGGGACCGATGGGACACACAGGAGACAGCTCGCTGTAAGCAGCACCATCTGAACCTGGAATATGTGTCGCTGCGCTGTTTGACGAACCCGTTCACCTGGCACTATTTGATATTTTTATTTTCCTTTTTTATTTATTTATTTTTTTCTTTCCCGGCGAGTACACCTGGATGAAGCTCTGTAGACTGAAACAAGGTGAGAAAAGGAGGGGGTTAAAGGCGGAATATCCACAGCTGTTATCTGTTGAACTATGGGAGTGGATGTGAATAAAGCCAGCAGTTAGAGCCGACATGGGGCGACGCAGAGACGGGCTGTTGTGAGGCTGAAGGTGCAGACGCACCTCAAGGGCACAGCGTTCCAAAACAAGCCGGTGAACAGATGAACGCCGGAGTATCAGACCTGCTCAGCCCGATCAGTTCTGCAGGGAAACTTTGATGTTGCGGCATGGAGGCAGAGAAGAGGCGCCTGGCCGCGCGGGGAGCTTGCGTGCCGTGCGTGCGCGTGGAGATGTGATTTGCATGTTAATGGTCAAAGTGTGCCGGCAGATGTCTCTCAGCTCCTGAGCGGAAAAGTCCTCCTCCAGGGGGACAGAGCCGAGGCCCTCAGCGAGAGATGCGCGTTAGCAGGGGGTCTATTGTGGTCCGCTTTGTCGCTGCAGCTGTTGCGCTTTTTTTTTTCCTTTGGGGGAGGAGGAGGAGGAGGTGCTGTTCTGTTTCTTTCTAAGAATTTAGCCCCTGTCACTCACTTTCATTCAGTGACCTCTGCTGAAGAAAGTCCTGATGGTTCTAAGGGTTTCAATCAGCTTAGCGTCTTACTTTTTTTTCTAATTTACCAAAAACAGAGTTTGATATGTATTTTTAAAGCTGCATGTCTGACATTGTTTACAACCTTCTTGCTTCTCACAGAACATATTTCTACAGGAACAAAAGCTGAATCAATTACAACARATTGAACATGACAGGCTGGGTCACCTGATTGATTTTTGTCCCTGTGGGCGTCCAACCTCAAATGCTCAAAACACACACACCATAACACACACTTTAACACAACTCTGTCACATAGTAACTGAAGGGTTTTATTTTGATCATGACAATCAAGCAGTTTTTTTTTCTTCAGTGTGACAAAGGCCTTCTAGCAGTGTGTGTGTAGAAGAGAACAGAAGAGCTTAGGGGGGTTCAAGGCTTCATCCCCTCCACCCACCCAACCACCAGAACTTCTGTTCCAAGGGTATAAATCAGGTTAAAGAGGGTGGGGGGTAGTCTGGATTACAGCCCAAACCTCCATTATTATTCGTTTAAAAAAGCAGAACTAAGCTGTGAACTCTTTGGCCTCTTCCACACAGAAGCAGCGTTTTATCGTTGTCCAGAAGTTTGTTTAAASCGTTTGTTAAAACTGAGTTTTCATTGTAAACCATGTTCATGTGGACGTCCAAAACACAACTTTTGAAAATGATGGTACCATCTTAAACTACAACTGCATGGGTGATGGACACAATGACCCGTTACAGGCTGGTGTTCTGATGTTAGGCTCTCAACCACAGCAAAACCTTTGGATAATGTATTACTTCAATGAACTGTTAAAACTGACCAAAAGTATACATTAAAAAAAAGAAGAATAAAGTTTTAAAAGACCATCATTTGTGTATAAAAATTTTAGCCTGATAAGCTTAGATCCAGGGGCGGAGACAGAAGCATGGCCAGGGTGGCAAGAACCACCCCTGGCACCTAATTGGCCACCAAAGGTGCCACCTMCAAATAATTGGAAATTGGGTGTAGGGCTGCCACAAACAATTATTTTAATAATCGATTAATCACCAATTATTTATTCGATTAGTCGATTAATCGGATCATACGTTAATTGAATATAAAACATAGAGCTTATCACGTCAGAATGCAGCTGCTATTGTATAACCGTCGTTAGATTTTAGCTATATGCTAACTAAAAATAATTGCTGTGGAAGGCAAGTTCTGCTCTGCAGATATTGCACAGGTTTCTCTTTCATTTTCTTAAAATGATCCCACACTTTGAGCTTCGTTGTCAGGTAGCCATGATACCAGAGCCTGTCTGTATAATGTCTTGTGACGTCCACGGCCTACCCCAGTTACCACTACTGTGCATGTGTGTCAATGACAGAAAGGCAGATGTGGCAGTGGAAGGTGTCAAAGYAGTTTGGAGAGAAAAACAAAGTAAAGAACAATCGATTATTAAATTAGTCATCAATTATTTTAATAATCGATTAGTCGTCGATTAATTGATTAATCGTGGCAGCCCTAATTGGGTGTGGATCTTGGATTTTGTGTTTGCATTTAGATTTTGTTAAAGCTTGTTCTGTGATACTACTGTACAAAATATCTGTTTAGCTATATAGGTTTTAAAATGTCTCAATTATAGCAGATTGTAAAATTAGCATTCGTGGTTAGCTTAATTTAGGATTGGTTTTGACAATTGGCATGTGATCTTTCTTAGCTACCCCACTTATAGCTTTAAAAAGTTATCTGTGGTGGCCATCATGAAATTCTAATTAGAATTTAAAATTTCATAAGTATTGTTTTTACAATTTTAGCTATTGTCGCACAAATGATCAGCTCAGTGTCTCTTAAAACAGCTGAACTGGAGTAAATTAGAATTATATGTGTCGACCATCTTGAATTTTTATACCCAGAGTGCCTTGCATGTGCCACTTTAAAAAACACCTGGGCCACCCCTGTTCCACCCTTTGCAAAAAAGTAAAAAGCAAGAGTAACAGCCTCTGTGAGCTGCAGCACATCTGCTGTGATGCTCCCAATTTTTCTTGTAAAATGTTTATGCAACGATAAATGAAAACAGTACAAAAGTTTWAAAAAATAGTGTTCGAAATAGCCGTTAGCTTTTCAGTCCTGACAGACACAGGTCATTAAAATAGTTGTTGACAACAGGTAAGATATTAACTGTTCACGTGTTTTCACAGAGCCCCACTTCAAACAGTCCAAATATCCCTTTAAATGTAAATTTTATTAAAAATGTACTTTTTACATATTTGTTAAAAAGATGACTACGTCCTGACAGTAGAACATGAGACAGATGATCTGAAAAAAGATTGGGTGCATTCATGGCAGTCTCCGCTGTGGGGAAGGAGCTGTGGAGGGAGGGAGCAGCAGAGAGCGGGGGGGGAACCTGTCAGGTGTGCTGGTTTTCTCAGAACTCCCCCCTGCTTTAATACCTGACTGTAACATAAAACTAACATTGGTGACAAACTCGTCCAYTTGCTGTAAAAGTGAGGTTTGATTTCCTGGTCAGAGTTTGCCCCGGAACATATTTCTGTGCTCGATCGTACTGAAAACATGACCTGTACATAAAAGCAACCCAGGAGAAAACTGAAGAAAAAAGCTACTTAAATCCCTGAAAACACTTAACTGGCTGGTAATGTTCACACCTTTGCTTTTATTTCACAAATAATTCAAATTATCTCYCACATTCACTAATGCAGCAGTTTTCACGAAACCCCTTGATATCCCTGATCAAAGATCTTCATTTTGTTCCTACTTATCTCCTGACTTACATTATGAATAAGGAGTGAGGTGTTTTCCCACCTTTAAGCCTGCTTTAGATGTATTCACTAAAGGTTTAATATTTTTATAGCATGTGAGGAAACCACAGATGACCTGCCTCTGTTTGTCTTTAAAATGTGGTTTACACAACCAGCCCATGTTTGTCTACACTCCATCACTGTTCGTTTCAGATCAGAACCGGTTTATCTTATCCTAACAGTCACATAAACCTAAATCAAGACCGAGTATTGGACTTTTAAACATTTTTTGTGTTATTTTGCTAAGTTATTAATTTAAAGTTAATTTAAAACCACAAAACAGACACTGAAAGTAAAGTTTCTAAACCATTTTAGTAAAAGTGTCCCTTAAGTTAATAGTCCCTGTTAGTATATGGTTGCAGCTGTCAAACAACAGTTTGATTTTCTTTAGCTGAATGTCAGTATTTACCATAAGAAGAAAATACATAAAGGCTAACTAACATTTCTAACAAATGTTGGTGCTTACTGTAGTCAAACCCTGTTAGTTGACTAAATCATTAATAAAACACTAAAGGAGTTATAATAAAACTAAACAATCCTTAACTTTCAGAATCAATGCAATACAAGGTGGCAGCTAGTTGGTAATTTTAGGCAGTTTTACAGATGCTGAGCCAGTGTTTGATGTAGTAGTTGAGAGTCATCCTCATTGCACACTTTGAGTGAAATCTCATATTATTTCATGTCATAATTTACAGTTTGATTTAACGCTTTCAGCTTTCTGCACGAGTGGTGGGTGATATGCGTTCCTCCAAGTATTCCTAGGCCTTTAATTTATTTCAGTAATTATACAAGCTTTGCAACATTTTTGACATTATCTGTTTCTCGTTTGTTTTTGCACCGCAGCAATTCTTCGTCTGACAAATCCAAGCGTTTGCTTTCAGGGAGGATCAGGCTGTTTGTTGAAATCAGGCTCATGCTGACTGAAGGTGAAACTATTTTCAGAAGTGCAGACGAGGCTGATGTAAAATCGATAAATCATCAGTCAGGAACTTTACATCACGTCAGTGTTAAACTGTTAAGTGTCGACACATCTCAAAACGTATTCAATCTATGATTTGTCACATGTGAATTACTTAAATCATGCTCTGCTTTGAAGTGATGCTCTTGATATATTTGTGCTTCCATGCCATGCTGCGTACAAGCGCTCCACACCTGACGTCAATTAAAAAGTGGACTCACAATTTGCCTTAGGGGTAAGAGTTATTTAGTTCCACTAAACTGAACTGAGTAAAGGTAACGCATTTAAATGCAAAGTAAATGTGTTACATTCACTCAATTCAGTTGAGTGGAACAAGTTGATTTATTTTTTTAATTTAATCCGTTATATCTCTTTTTTGCAAGTAGATGAGTAGGCGTTTCCAAAGGAAGGCCTTTTATTTATGGACACACCTGAGTGGACGAGCACAAAACAGTATTACTCAAGCACACCACCTGATTGGATGATTGTTGCTTAGGCATTTCTTTATATCATTAGCTTACTTTTCTAGCATCTGACTTTCATATTCATTTATTTTCACAAACTTGCTGATGTTACCGGGGTAATCAGAAGACTTGGGAATAATAACACTCCTCAGATTATGTTAACCTGCTGTTATTGTAAGTTTATTTGAAGACACCGCCAGAGTCGGACCAACGTCTTCATTCATTATTTCCGCTTCTCTTAAAAAGCTCCTGGTTACATTTCAAAATAAAAGCGCCATCAGTCAGTAGGGTTTTTTAAGACATTCAGAAATGGGGAGAACTAAATGTTTGTTATTAATGATATATTGCAATTTTATAAAAAAATCAGTTTTGTCAAAAGTGAAAGAAAACGAAAGAGAAGAAACAACCGTTTTGAAAAAAAGMAAACACAACTAGCCAGTCAGTGTTTATGTTTGAGAAACACCTACTTTTAGTCTGCAGAGAACCTCTTCGCTTTTTTGAGTGTTGTTGACATAACTTGGTTAAGTAAATCCAACACATCCGTTTTTTGAGTGCAAGGAAAAAAATCACTGGCTGCATTTCCTTGTTCTATTTAGACACTTTTTTTWAAAAAATTGCAAAATAGATTTTTTGCATTTTCATCTAATTTCTTATTCTAGATTTAGAAATGCAAAAGAAGAGGAGTTTGACTAGCCTGGCCCTTGCCTTCCTACGCAGCTCCGCTCAATTCTAGTTTCCATTCTCTGCTCCGTCTGGGACTTCTCCCATTCAGATGGATTTCGCTGGCAGATTTTTAGCCGGGCCAATCAGAGAACAGAATGTCAATTTTCTGCACAGTGTCTGCTTGTAGTTTATTTTACCTGGGCCAATCAACAAACAGAAGGCGGAGTTTTGAACTTTGTTGATTTTCTGCACAGTGTCTGCTTGTAGTTTATTTTACCTGGGCCAATCAGCAAACAGAAGGTGGAATTTTTGAATGACATCTTGTTCTGCGCAGTGTCTTCTAGTTATTTTAGCATACAGCAGTGGAGGAAGTGAATGAAGTCAGTCCGTGTTGATA
>NW_013952714.1:556084-557295 GCF_001266775.1 Austrofundulus limnaeus | reverse complement strand
CCTGCAAGAAATCGATTCTCTATGCATCAAGTCCAGACCCTTGTATGAAGCAAAGTGAAGGACAGGGTCTGGTTTAAACCAGGCTAGAGTTTGACGCCAGTGCTTGGTGTTCAGCACTCAGCAGCAACCTCTGAAGGTTGCGTTTGAATTAGTATTAAATGTCAGATGTTTGGAGGTGAAATGTCATGTGATTCATTTTACAAAGTGTTTTATATAAAGACAATTTTAGCTCATAAGACCAAATGTCATTCAGTTGCCAGGGTCTTTTCCCATTTTTTCACCTGAGTAATCTGAACACTTAGTTATGTTTTAATACATGAAGGTGATTYAATGTCTCTGTGTCCTCAAACAAAGACTAGAGTCTTGTGTAAATTAGCAGCTGGTGAAAAGGCTTGTATATCATGCAATGTTGTTATGARTAACAAACCTTTGGTTCAGTTCTAATTTAGATAACTTCCTGGTGATTACTCCTCATTTTGTCCTCCCCACCACGTCCCTACATGTTCCATTAATAATGCTCTCAGCAGAGCGTTGAGAATAAACCATCTTTATGCATCACTGTCAGAACTTGCAGTGATTTTCACGGGTGTCTGTTCGGGCCCGCCTGTGATAATTAAAATGCTCAGCCAGGTAATTTCTTATGGCATCCTGGAAAAACTTTTGCCCCCACCCTCCCTCCCCACAGGAAGAGACCAATTCATCCTGTCAAACAGTTTGGCAGTTTGGCGGCAAAACCTCACAGGTGTTRGAAAGTTTTTCAGTGATCGCTTTCATCATGACCGGAGTTATTACCTGACCAACTTGTTTAACTGTAAATGTGTCAGCGGTTAGTCTTCCTCCAGTGAGAGCGTCAGAGGTTTGATTTGACCAGTATGTAGTCAGTGGCAGGATGCTGAACTCCTCATTACCACAAACAATTTAAAGACTCTATAGAATGATTTATTCAGATTAGCTTTGTAGAGCAGCAGAGTGTGTGTGTTCTTGTATTTCTTACTTTTTTATGACCGTTTCTGGTACACACACTTACCTTGTCAAGACCAGAAGTACTTATGGGAACCAAAGACCAGTACTAATATGGTGGAACGCCCATTTTGGTGTTGGGGTTACGTTTAGGACCATTGGGCCTCATGCAAGAACCGTTCGTACGCACAGATTTGTTCTTAAATTGTGCGTACGAGTGATTTAGGAGAATTTGTGGCATTCACCAATGT
>NW_013952714.1:524778-555435 GCF_001266775.1 Austrofundulus limnaeus | reverse complement strand
ATCTCTGAACTCGTAAAGTTTTTCTTTTTAATTTTCGCTGTCATTTTCATGAATGGACACTTCCTGATATCTGAGGCAGGAAATATAGCCTTATGTGGTGTTTTTGAGGTGGTAATTATGCTTATCTCCTCTCGCGTGCATGAGCAGCTGGATACAAACAGGTGTAATTTACGCAGCTCATTTACACACTTTTCCTGAAGMTAGAAGAGTTTGTTGAATCTGACGTGACATGTTCGTACGAACCCTTTGTACAAACAAAAGTAAGAGAAATTTAGGATAAGAATAAGAACATGTTCTTACATGAGGCCCAATGTGTTGGATTTGTTTAAATTAAAGTTTAGGGTTAGGTACTGGTGGGGTTAGGTTATAGAAGCAACTGAAAATGAATGAGAGTCAATGAACAGTCCCAATAAGGATAGAAATACAAACCTGTGTGTGTAGGTGTGTGTGTGAATGAGGGCACAGATTGTGTTTTAAAGCACTTTCAGTAACCTGGTTGGTTAGAAAGGTGCTATATAAGTACARTCCATTTACCACTAAAAACAACAACAACATGAACTAACCCACTTTTGAGTTGAACAGCTGTGCCATGCTTTGTGAGTTCAGTATTAAATAAGACCATAAACTTTGCGATGCTACAGTCCATAAAAGGGAACACAGACATAACCGTCAGCAGTTATTGAAGTAGGAAGAATTGGAGGTTAACAGCCGGATTAACCCCACGTGTTGTAAAGAGGAGAGCTGGAACAAAAGAGTGAATATTTATTTTGTGCTAGATTTGCCTTATGTTTATCATGACTGAATTTCAAAATCACATCATTTTTCTTGATTTAACAAAACACAACTTACACAACATTGTTTTACATCATCATTTTCCAAACTCTTTTCTCAATATACAGTACTATGAAACGATTTCTTTTATATTTAGCACCTTCAGTCACAGACAAATATTGAGAGAAGAAATGAAGCAATAAGTTGTTTTTTTTTAGAGAACTGATCTTGCAGTTTTAGCTTCCAAAGATATATTGCCTTTAATTAAAGTACTGTGTGACCCACTTCTCTCCTCTGGGTGTGATGTCTGCACACTACCCCGGCTAATCTTCCCTCCAGGATCTCCATCTGCTAATCCTCACTGGAACAGCAATAGGCACAATATACAGTGCTTTAGCTTAAAAAACAACAAGATCCTGTCGTAGCCCTTATCCACCCTCGCTCCGCCCCGTCTCAGAGGAATTCCCTGGTATAGGAGGAGCGGAGTGCTGTTTCTTCCTCCGCTGTGCTGTTGCCAGGCAGTTTACCTATATTCACATGTGTTCTTAGCTCCTTTGCTTAAAAGCCTCTTAGTGGGTATCTCTATAAGGTGGTGTTGGCTGTTAAGTAGGCGGATTCTGTCTGGCTTGACACTGGGTGAAGGACCACGTAAGTAGAGCTAATTAAGTTAAGGACATCTTAAAATGTTGGCATAACACTGCAAGTTCACAGGCTTGTTAAACACCTGCTGCCAAACTGATCTTGTTAACGAGCAATGCTGATGCAAAACGAAACTGCAGCACAGTTCATTCAAACACAAAGAATTCAGATTCTCACAGTATTCTCTTGTACAAGTGGGTGCACTTTTTTATTTCTAATACATGTTTATAATAAATGTAATACTCCAGTGTTACATGTCATGCCTTTTATACAGTTCACAGAGATAGACACATAAATCCTTGGACTCACCGAAATTGTGTTTTTACTTGTCAATAAAATCCTGCAGCTCCTGAATCAGCTGATTTTTGATCCGTAACATGAGCGCTGTGCTGAGTCCCGACTGTCTCTGGTGTTCCAAGAAATATTTTAATCCTACAAGTTCTGTTTGACTCCGAATTTATCCTCGATGTTGTTGTGATTATTCTTTTTGGTAAACAGTTTTGTTGCAAGGCATTTCCAAGCACATCTAGATCATAGTTCCAGATCCATCCTGATCACTGCTCCCATGTTATAATCCTCACAAAAAAATATAAATAAAATAAAAAAGATGACAATTTCTTTTTATTTTGAGTTCTTTTCAGTAAACTTTAGCTGTTCCTGTTCATTACTTAAGTTGTTATGATGGTTAATAATGTTGAACCATGAGGGAGTATACATACGGTAAACTGTTTGTGACCTCCTTAACTTGGGTCATAYTTCAATACGACGTGAGACAGCAGGTCGGTCATTGTGTCATTTCGAAAGTCTTTATCCTGACTGAGTATGAATGGCTGAAGATGCGGCGGGTCATAAATTATAAGTATATAAACAACAATAATGATGGCTGGATATTGTTTTTTTTTTTCACTGAACAATCAGTGTTGTGCTGGGTGAAGAGTCCACAGAGGACAAACATTTATTATTTTTATTATTGTTAACTTATTGTTATTGTGGATGGAAAAAAGACGTGAACATAAGCTGCATCATGTTCAATAGGATCAAAAAAGCTGCTTTTCCAGCTCTTTTAAAAGGCATTAGTCTAAAAATCATTTTAAACAAAACATGTAGAAGGAAATTGTGCTCTGGTCCAGCCTGGTCCAGGTCAGCWCTGAGGAGCTGGACCACTGCTTGCTCCTCATGAACAAACACCCACCAAGTTCTAATCATTCACTTGTGAGCTGCAAGGTCGGCGTCACGGAGTTGTGACTTGGGGCAATGCACATGACAGCTGTCACCGGGAGAGCAGACAGAAAATGTGCAATTTTATGTCACTCAGCAKGGGGAACAAGAAAGTGCAACTCGAAGTATAAAACAAGCTTTATAAAGCAAATTGATTGTTTGGTAAAAAAGTTAAAAGTTAGTCTAGTTACAATGGAGTACTGCCCCTAATGACCCAACAACACTAGTGGTTTGTGTTTGTTGGTATATAGGTAGGTAATTTTTTTAGTAAAGTGTTAATATCATTCAGTTAAAATGGTGTAACAAGGATCCTGACATGATTTTTCTGTTTTTAATGTAAACAGTGAGGCAATCCTTTTTTATCATGAACTCACAGTTTACACAGTTTAGGAGCTGGACTCACTCTGTTTTACAGTTTAATAAATTAAATTTGTTGATAACAACAAAGTACAAATACAGACCAATATTTTGAGGAGGTCACCTCCCACTAAATGTCCTTGTAGAAATTCTAACTGCTCATTTTTACTCAGTACTTTCACTTTTAATACTTAAGTACATTTTATATCAGAAATTTACTTTTGATACTTAAGCAGAGTAAATGTCAGATACTTACTTTACTGAAGTAATATTCTTTGAGAAGACTAACTTTTACTCAAGTATCAGAACACTGGCTATACTTTATCACACTCTGACATGTGATGGGACTTCTTAAAGTGCCTGTGAGGTCAAACTTTTCTGTAATACATATGAATGCATTTTTAGAAAGAGGACATTGATAAAATATTGCAAAAGAAAATTCATGTCGCTGAGATGAACGGTTGTTGAGATATGTGCCTGTGAAGTAACAGGAAGTGATGTCAAAGGGGAATGTCTGCATGTGAAGAGAATGATAAGCCACCAACCCAGACTGTAGAGAAGAATCTGATGTTTCTCAAGATCATTCTGAGTCTCTATCAGAGATGAAGAAGAGTCAGAGTTCAAATAAAATTATTTCATTAAACAAAGACCAGAGAGTTTTCTTTGTTAAAGAGTTCCCCTTTGATGTCACTTCCTGTTTCACTTTGGCTGAGCCAAGTTCAAAAGAAAATATGCCAGTTATGGGACAAAATTGGTAAAATTGTGTGTATCACTTCAACTTTCTTAAATATAAAGATGTTTTATTTGACTTTTTGTATTTGAAGAATATGCATGTCACAGGCACTTTAAAACACATCTTGAACCCTGAAAAGTCCCTGCATGTTCTGATAGATTGTTTTTTTAACCTTGTAGTACGATTATCATCCAGTGTGAACAGGATCTAATAGCTTTTAAGTAAAAGCTGCCAATTGTAATGATCTACCATCTAATTCACATTTTGTTAATTCAGATGCCCATTAGAATAGAATAGAATAGAATAGAATAGAATAGAATAGAATAGAATAGAATAGAAATAGCCTTTATTGCCCCACTGAGGGGAAATTCAGGTGTCACAGCAGCATCCGAACAGTGTTTCACACACTAGTTACTTTACAAACTATAGACAGTGCACACAAAAACAAAATTAACACTGACTAGCCATGATACAATTACTAATAATAAAAAATACTATATAAAGAATTGTGCAAGAATAGAAAAAGATATGTTTTGTTTTAGACGCAGTAGACTTTCAGAATCCGACATTAGGAATCAGRAATTGCCTGTTTTCAGTGCAGAACAATCTCAACATTGCAACTCTTACTAAGTAACTTAGAGGTCTACATCCAGATTTCTCTTTTTTTCTGCTTCATCCTTCAAATCTCATTTGTAGTCCAGAGCCATTGTCAATTTTAAAAAAAAAAGGACAGAAAAATGTTTTGATATTATTCCATCTGTATTCATTCAACTGAGGATTCTTTTTTTTCAAAGCCAATGGAAAACTTTTCTTCGTGATTGCCCTACATTCTGGATGTTGAGAAAGTTGCATTAAAATTTAAGACTCCTAACTTTTTGTTGCTTTCTTTGAGGCATGGTGTGTATCAGTAGCTCATCATGTTTAATGATGTTCTGAGAAGCTAATGATGGAGTCTCTATAGGCCTGTTGGATAGATGAAAGMTCTCTGTGGAATTTAATCCTTTGTTTCAAGTAGTTCAGAGCAGCATTCTGTGTGCATTGTAATGAGCTGAACTTGCATTTTCTCAAAACTGTTGATGATGCACATAACTCAGTCTCGCAAGGATGGTGTAGACACGCTAGTTCTTTGTCAGTCTACTTTCTTATTTAATTGCTGCAATTATAAGCAACAAGAATAAGTAAAAAACAAATAAGAAATGTCAGATGTAGGACTAAACATCATTGTTAGGGGCTTTTATCTGTTTTTACAGAGCTGCCGAAAGACGTTGGGGATTTTTTTTTGTTATGCTTTGCCCTACAATACCTTTTGCATTCCCATACAGAGGTATTGTCTTACCTCTCAATACTTTGTGGAATAATTGCTGAACCAGACAACAGCAACAAAAATACAGACCCTACACCCATGTTTGTTTCTGGAGTTTTATTATGAAACCTTAAATGTAAGGATATTCAGTCTGTGCTTGCCAAAAGGCATGCGTGTCACCACAGTGAGTGACATTTAATAAGACTAATTGGTGCAAGAGGACACATTTGTTGTAAGGATTATTTTGTCTTGGCAAATCTGCAAAATGTTGGTGTTGGAAATGCAAAAGTATTGCAAGGTTACACAAAAGAAAGTCAATCCCCCAATTTACCCTCTGCAGCTCCGTATAGGTATATTGACTAGAGGCATCATGTACACTTCAGAAGATTGACCATTGTGGTATGAGCACAATGCCATATTGGAAGAGGCGGGCTGTCAATTTGAACAATTTAACATGGCTAGATTTCTATGTGGAATTGCATATAAATATTAGTTTTTTTATTGGTTAGCTTCTGCCTTTTAGAAGCATTAATCAATTGCAGATGTGTGTACCTTTGCAAAATGTTTTTGCCTGATTTGATATGTACTGACAAACATTAGCATTCTGAACCACTGGTCTTGATAAAGCATCTGTTTGGCAAAAAAAAATCAAGAAAACAAGTGGGCAGAAAWTTTAGTCTATGCTAGGCTAATGACTAGTCAAATAAGAAACTGTTCATGATTTTCTAAGATTTTAAAACAACCCTTTCTCAAAAATGRCATTCCAGTGTAAAAGAATACTAYRTTCGCTCATATTAAATCTCTACACTTTGTAGTTTGTTCCTGTTTTCGCAACCAAACAACATCCATGATGTCAATAATATGTGTGATGAGCACAGACCAAAATACAATAAAATGTGAAATAAAATGTGTTTTCTCCCTTTGGAACTGATGCTGTGATTGCATCAGTCTGCCTGATCAATACATTAAGTCAATTATAAGGTTTGTTTGGTTCCCCACAGACTGATACWGTATATTTGCAGCCTCAGCACCATCAGCAAAACGTGTTTTCATGGGTCTACACTCAACATATACATTTGTGTATATGGACATTGTTGAAATGACATCATCAAACTAAGTAGTTTGGGTAATTTTAACAGAAACATTTAAATGGGGGCTATTTTCATTGATATTGTTTTTAATTATTTTAAAATGCTAGAGACATCAAATTTTAGTGATAAAGTTGAATGCATTTTAAGGCACCACTGAGATGAACAGTTGTTCAGATGTGCAGTCACAAATGTCAATGAAAAGGTTCTCTCAGGCTGCTCTTTTGCACTTTTCTGTGGTGACAAAGGAACACCTACATGTAATTAGAGCATTGCTACGAYAGGTAATAGCACAGACAGTAGCGAATAACTAATCTGATTCAAGCTATTCTTACCTTCTTATCCACTGGAAATTTGTGTAAATTGTTGTTGCAGTATTCCAGCAACTACCAGCAACACACCATTTAATAAACAATGAGTTTACAACATCTTGGCCACTTGCTTGTTGATTTCACATTTTCCACTTTTTAAAGAAGACCAGAGTTTTCCATTTTGGCATCGCTTCTGGTTACACCAACAACACCATGTACTAAAATCTATGCCAGTTATGTGACAAAATGTGTAAAATTGTGCATATGCCGAATTTCTTAAATATTAAGAAGTTTTCTTTCAAATTTTTGTATTTGTATGGAATGCTTGTCACAAGCACACAGGCTTTATAATAAACCTTTGGAGTGTTCTAGAGCTCTTTGATTCAGTTCCTCGTGACCCACTGWCCTGCTTGCTTGATGTGTTTCCCTGCTTTAACACACCTGCCTAAATGAATAAATAAATGACAGGCTTCTACTAAACTTGATGACATTCTGAGTAAGTAATTTAATTATTTGGATCAGGTGTGCCGAAGCAGGGAAACACCTATAACGTGCAAGACTCTGTTCCCCATGTTTTTAAARGATGTTTCAAGTTTGTCTTTGGACATTTGTTGCTTTTCATTCAGTTTTTAGTCTAAAAATTTAATCCCAAACTCTTTTGTGTTTTGTTTTTCAGATAATCCCAATACTCCAGAAACATTTGTCCCCCACACACGAGCACTTTTTTCTCCTGACCATTATGTTTCATGGACTGAAAGGCATCATCAGCTGAAATTTTAATTGATGACTGTTACGCATCCTCCTCCAAAGTCATCTGACYATCCTCCTGTCCTTTCCCAGCATGGCTAGATGGAGGTTAGACACCTCTCACCAGGTGCTTGCTGGCCTGCTGCTAGTATCTGTAGGAATATCTTGTGTCCAGAGCAATGAGTGTCCTCAGCTGTGTGTGTGTGAGATCCGACCCTGGTTCACCCCGCAGTCCACCTACAGAGAAGCCATAACTGTGGACTGCAATGACCTTCACTTAACACGGATCCCAGGTAACCTGTCCAGTGAAACCCAGGTTCTCCTCTTGCAGAGCAACTACATTGCAAAAACCAGTGAAGAACTGGAGCAGCTCTTCAACCTGACAGAACTGGACCTCTCCCAAAACAACTTCAGCACCATTCGAGATGTTGGTCTCTCTAACATGTCCCAGCTCACCACGCTTCATTTAGAGGAGAACCAGATTACAGAAATGCCTGATTACTGTCTGCAGGATCTGAGCAACCTGCAGGAGCTCTACATCAACCACAATCAGATCAACACCATTGCTGCTGATGCTTTTTCTGGTCTTCATAACCTCCTCAGGCTTCACCTCAACTCTAACAAGCTAAAAACCATCAACAACCAGTGGTTTAGATCGACACCCAATCTGGAGATCCTTATGATTGGTGAGAACCCTGTTGATGGAATTACAGACTTTAATTTCAAGCCACTGGGCAATCTAAGAAGCCTGGTTTTAGCTGGGATGGATTTGAAAGATGTCCCAAGCAACGCCTTTGTGGGACTAGACAATCTTGAGAGCCTTTCTTTCTATGACAACAAGCTGGTTCAAGTTCCTCAGAGAGCCCTTCAGAAGCTACCTAACCTCAAGTTCCTTGACTTAAACAAAAACCCTATACATAAGATTCAAGCGGGGGATTTTAAGAACATGCTTAGACTGAAGGAGTTGGGYATAAACAACATGGGAGAGCTGGTTTCTATTGATCACTATGCTTTGGACAACCTTCCTGAGCTCACCAAACTGGAGGCGACAAACAATCCCAAGTTTTCTTACATCAGTCGTCAGGCTTTTCGGGATGTCCCAGCTTTAGAGAGTCTAATGCTGAACAGCAATGCTCTGAATGCCCTTTATCAGTCTACGGTAGACTCCCTCCCCAACTTGCGTGAGATCAGCATCCACAGCAACCCTCTGCGCTGTGACTGTGTCATCCAGTGGATGGRCTCCAACAAAACAGCAGTCCGATTTATGGAACCTGTAGCCATGTTCTGTGCCACGCCAGCCGAGGTCCGRGGTATGCGTGTGCGAGAGGTATTACAGAAAAAGTTAGCAAATCAGTGCCTGCCCATGATTTCTCACGATACCTTCCCCAGCCACCTCAATTTGGAAATCGGCATGACCTTGGACTTGGACTGCAGAGCCATCTCCCAGCCTGACCCTGAAATCTATTGGGTGACACCAATGGGAAACAAAATTATAACAGACACTTTATCTGACAAATACAGCCTCAGCAAAGAAGGGACACTGAGAATTTCTCTTATCCAAGTTGAAGACTCTGGCCGATACACCTGTGTGGCTCAAAACTCCGATGGAGTTGACACAAGAGTAACAGCCATAAAGGTGAATGGTACTCTATTAGACAGTACGCAGCTCATGAAGATCTACGTAAAGCAGACAGAATCTCACTCAATCCTTGTTTCCTGGAAAATAAACTCAAATGTAATGACCTCTAACCTCAAGTGGTCATCTGCAACCATGAAAATTGACAACCCACATATTACTTACACTGCCAAGGTCCCCGTGGACGTCCACGAGTACAACCTCACTCATCTACAACCAGCAACAGAGTACGAGGTGTGCCTGACTGTCTCCAACATCCAACATCAAACACAAAAGTCRTGTGTGAATGTGACTACGAAGCAAGCGCCCTTCGCTGTGGAAGTATCCGATCAAGGGACCAACACTGCTCTTGCAGCTGTCATGGGAACAATGTTTGCAATCATATGCTTGGTTTTACTGGGTGTGTACATTGCTAAGAGGTGGAAAAGGAAAAATTACCACCACTCTCTCAAAAAGTACATGCAGAAAACCTCATCTATTCCACTCAACGAACTGTATCCTCCTCTTATTAACTTGTGGGAGGCGGACACTGAGAAGGAGAAAGAAGGCACGACGGAGGCCAAACCCAGCCAAGTGGACACCTCACGTAGCTATTACATGTGGTAGAGACACACTCCTGTGGGAGACACAGAGACAGGATTGTTAAGTAGCACAAATATACATACTTGCTTCTTCATGTAAAAGTGAACATTCTTTTCATTTTGTTTTTGTGTAATATTTACCTTTTTATTTCCTTTCTTTGGTTTTCTTAGACTGAGGCAATCGATGACCCACTTACAGATTTCTAATTTAGAATACTACTTTTTTACCTCTCACTTGTTTTGACACACAATATGCCAGCTTGGTTAAGCTTCCTGAACTTAGTAGTCACTGTGCTTTACTTTTAGTAACTTTTTGATGAACACAGCATGAGCATTGTCGTGGATTCAGTGTGCGGACAGAAATGCTGAAATCCAAAACAGTTTTTGAGATGTTTCTCTGGCAGAACTGTTAAGAGTCTCAATTTGTTCTTTTTATTATAAAAAACAGTTTCACTGTTGACTGTTGTGCACTGAAATACATATAAATATATATACTAATTTGTCTATCAACTCAAATGTAAGCTGATTAAGTACATTTAGACTTGATATACTGTCTATTGAACTATGTTAGAAACACTTCTGTAATGTTGTATTATCTCTTATTTGATTTACTTTTTAGTACATTAAAATAACAGTATATTTGAGTTAGACTTTAAGTTTGCAGAGTACTGTAAACCAGCAATAGAAATATGAATGTTATACACTAGATAAACTAATAGATGTATGGCTTTTCTAAAATTCTTAAAAATATTGTTTCTTATTTTGCTAGAATGTCTACAATCACTGGTTTCATTGTGGTTTACACACAGAGACATGTTGTTTGATGAACAACTTCAATAAAACCTTCTTTCCTCTTATTTTCTAAACTATGATTTTAACACCATGTGTTTTTTATGTGCGCTTTGTAACGACATCAAGTGTAAAAACATATCTGAACTTTGATATTGAACTGGGTTTTATTATTTTCTTTAACTGTATAGCAGGAGTTAGATTATGACACAAACCGAATGTTAGTGATGATAAATTGAAAATGGAAATGTACAGCATGTGTGCTAAACAATAATCCCCATAGAATGGTTACAGTTACTGGAAAAACTGCAAAGTACATAAATGTGACACATCACATCAAAACAAGGATTGTCTAAAAGTGGGAAGTGGAGCAACAGGCAGATTATAGTAATGTTTGCAAAATTTGCATGTTGTTATTTAATGAATTAATATATTCCGCCCATCTAACATATTTATAAATACTTTTAGTTTAAAAATGATAAAAAATGAACATCCTGCAGTATTTTTACAGTCTTTATTTTACAGTTACAATATGTGTTTATTAAATAAAGTCTAATGTTACACCTAAACATTGATCCCTTTAAAAGAGGAGCAAAGCATCTTTCATGACGTTCATTAATAACAATGGGAGAACATGGGTACCAGGGAACATATGGACTCCAGCCAGTGGATATAATGCATAACGTTATTTTAATTTGTTTGTATGAAACTCGCCTGTATTTTCACCTGTTTTGAAACAGGAAGTATAATATTACAGATGCAAAGTCTTTGTAGTTGATGATAATAGGTAATGACAATAACTACAGATTTCAGCCTATTTTGCTGCCAACATTTTTTAACTCGGTTCATTTACAACACATCTTTGGCTGCAAATAACGTTGTGTCATTTTAGATTTCTTCACAGTTTTGTCTGTGTAATTACGCTAAACTACCATCTGCTCCTACTGCAGTAATGCATCTTACTAAGATCTTTGCAAATCTTGTGTTAAAATCTTTTTAAAAACCTGCTCTTCCTCTACCTCGATGCAGATCTAAACCTCAGCGGCGCACCGTCTAGGAAGAGTGGATATCCAGCAGAAAGCCTTAAAGTTCAGTTGGTTTCTGATGATGATTGACAGCTCAGAGCCTCGAGGTGCAATCAACCAATCTGTTGGGTTTCCCCTGACAACATTTCTATCTCCTGCATACTGTCTCCACCCCTCTTCCTCTCTATTAGTGCTGGAATGGAGACAAATGTCTCAGTGTTGGGAACTCAGTTGAGCTTTCCTTGACTGTTTGTAAATGGATCAAGCAGCAGTTGGGTGTTATACTGCATTGTTTCTACATGTCAGTATAAGGGAGATTTTATAGTAGCCATTCAAAAAGCTATCTAAAACTTTTAAACAGAGCCACAATTTAAAAGAGCACAAATATTTCTTTAAGGATTGATGTTATCCTCAGATAACCGTTGTTTTCTTAATAACTTCTTTTTAATGTACACTTCAATCAGTGAGAATTAGTTTTTTCTATACATCATAATTTAGTTATTAGCTCTTATTATTCAATTAATTTAGATTTTGATTGTTGATAGGAAGGTGTGAAGAACAGTAGAGGAATTCTGCCATTTTTTTAAATGCTTTGAAGCTTCTTTAAACATCCACTGTCTTTCACCTGCAGAAAAAGATCAAGTCTCCTTTTACCAGCTCAGCAGGTAGCCCAGTACCAGTCCGGAAATCTGTTCAATGRGATAGCTATCACTGAAAGCTCCTGCTGCAGTCGGGACTGCGTCCCATCCTGGTGGCTTGTTTCCATGACAACTCTCTCCTCCATCCACCTGTGAGCGTGCCGGCTGCCGAGAGAAACAAGTCCCCAGTGTCTGAAATGTGACTGACAAGGTCAACAACCTTGCAGATGGGAAACCACTAAAACATCTTGTCCTCTTAAAAAAAAAGTGCAGACAAACAAAAAACAATTCCATCTGTGGACCAAAGCTCGACTTCTTTTCCCTCCCGCATGATGAGAGAAAGCATATTCAGCTGCTGCCAAAGATGACATGAAAGCAATACAAGAACCAAGAGAGTATTGTTTCAAACAAAGATAAAACCTTGACTAGGCAGATGTAAAAAAAAAAACAAAAAAAAAAACAAAAGATCTAGTATCATCCCATCAGTATCAGTCTGAAGCCTTCATCAGATTACTGTCAACAAACCTTCATGTCTTTCAGCTCTGCAGGAAACAAACTCTTTATTGTTAACAGACACATTTCACTGCTCAAAACTTTTAATCTAATTATTATAATAACCTTTAACTAAGCTGACATGGTTACTGGAGAGTTAACCCTTTACTCTGGTTAACATTTTTAGTCATCATCTTTTAATAAYTTGTTCAAATGTTCACCTTTCTGTTTTGTTTTCCTCTTTATAAAGATATTTCCTGTGGGAACACGGCCTCAWGGTGTGAAGCCCTGCGGCTGAATAACCAACTGTTCCTGGTTACAGTTGTTATGAAGGAGGAAACGTGTTCTGTCTGTTGAAGCCAGTGTATAAACTGTCAGGGCTTGACACAATCATATCGGTTTTTAATATAAATCCTATTTAAAGTCTGTAATTTATCACTTGTTAATACATTACACTCTTTTTAATCAATAAACCAGTATACCACCTTTGCATTTTATTGTGTATTTATGTTGCATCATTTTTATCTTGATACAACAATGATGTTTTAAAGTTATGACTACAAAACTGGCCATTTAAAACATATATTATATTATATTATATTATATTATATTATATTATATTATATTATATTATATTATATTATATTATATTATATTTTATATAGATTATTTATTTCTTATACAGTATTTCAAGTTACAGTTTTTCCTCTCTGGTGCTGGTCCCTAAAAAGCACAAGCATGATTGGGACAACAGTATATGACTCACAGTAACATTACAGTATATAATAATATCTGGTTTTGGTGTTGTTTCAAGTTTATTTATATAGAACCAAGTCACAACATACGTTGTCTCAGTGCACTGTACATAAATAGAATAATCTAAAGAAACCAGCTGATTGTGTTGAATCWCTTCATCACAGTCTCCCATCCTGAGCAAACGGTGGGGAGGAAAATCTCCCTGCTAATCAGGAAGAAACCTCCAGCAGAACCAGGCTCAGGACAGGCAGCCATCTGTCTTGACCAGCAGTGTTGTGTTGACTTCAGGCGTACAAGTAGGCTAACTTTATTTTAACCTGTTTTACAGCTGAAAATTGCAATGAATTAAGGAATTTTACTTTATTTTGAACTATATTGCGGTAACGTTTACCTCATCACAGTTTCACTGCGGAAAGTAAAACTAATTCTGTTTCAGAGAAAACAGGCTTTTCTTGAAAGCTAAGTAAAGTCAGAGGCAGTGACATCTGTAACTTTGTTTTATACTTCACAAGACAATCTCCCTGACGTGGTCGTGAGACATTTGCTTTTGCTTGAACTCAAGGAGAAACTTGTGGGTGAGAAGTAAAGATCCTCCCACTGGCCCACTGCAGTACTGCATGTACAAACAGAAATAAYACAGTGAGAGCACGGGTGGCAGAGGTGGATAATGGAGGAGTTGGATGTGGGAGATCTGGTGTTTCTGTTGTTGACCGAGGAGAAAATTTAGTGAATTTATCATGAAAGGATTGTTTCCAACAGATGAAGTGGAAACATGTCCCTATACTACCCAACCAAGGTGCACCTCCTCCTGGTCAACATAACCCTGGAGAACCTATGTTTCACTGCTGTCTCTATGCACAAAGACACAATTTTTGTGACACAACCATGTCAGTAAACCAGACATTGGAAGGAGMTAACATATGGAAGAGACAACTCTGAGATATGGGTGAGTCTTCATGGATGTGCTGACCGGGAAGGGAGTGCACCTCAATGACACATTTCAACAGAAACGCAGACCTTCCTCCTGCAACCTCACCTTCATACATCTCTGCCAACCAGACACCACTTTACTGTTTGAGTGTTGGACCAATTCTGGTTATTCTTATTGATTTAGAGAATTTGGCACTTCTTCCTGCAGGAACAGTACGAATTTATCATGATGTTTTGTTATCAAAGCTCTCGTTTTTCCKTTTCAAACAGAGCCCTCTGCTGGATGGAATCATATCTGTCTAAAAGAACACAGGCTACCGATTGGAGAATAAACTTTTATTATATCTTAATTGCTCAGCTTCGGTCCCCAAGGGTCTATATCAGRGCCTTGTTAGTCTTTATGTTAACACATTACCAAATGTTTATTCAGTGTTTTAACTTCAGTTATATGTGACAATACTTGATACATCACACAACGTTTTATCTGCAGCTATGGCAATTTTGTCTCATTGGCTTTAAAATTCATGCTTACATCTTAATATCAAACTTAATAAAGATTTGTGGTGAGCTGGTGTTGCATCATCACCACCGTGTGCACCAGGTGCTGCTCAGAGCACAGCACTGATTAATGAAAACAACAGGCTACAGCAAAGTGCAAGTGTGAATCTGTGTTAAGTCTCAGTGCTGACACATAAGGCTCATTTAAAAATAAATAGTTTCAGATGTAGCTTCACTAAAAGTCTTGTGACTGTATTCAGAAAGCATTTTAAACTTAGTAATCAAGATTCTGATTAAAAATAAAAAATGAGAAAAGAACTAGATACCGCAGAGCAGTAACATAATGACCCCCGCACGCACAAATGCACCAGAACTCAGAAKTCTTTATTCCTAATAAATGTCATGCTACTAGGTGCATCCCAAAATTGTAGTGCTTTGGGTGGGGGTCCTTTTTTTTTGGGGGGGGGGGGTTGACCTGATGGATAGCCCCTCATCAGAGCTGGACAACAAAATAAATCTGAAGCTCCTATGCTTAATAGTTTTTGAGCAATAACCATTTTTGTATGACCAGATACCCCTTTTTCAGATAAATTGGGGGTCCGGAGGTTGGAGGGCACTGATTGGTGGGCCTGATGGATAAAGCTTCATCAGAGCTAAACAACAAAAGAAATCTGAAGCTCCTATGTTGAACAGGTTCTGAGTTATAAGCATTGTTACATGTCCAGACACCCCCTCTTGGAATGGCACCCCCTCCTCAAATATGGGGTCTATCGTAAAACCGTTGGCTGGCGCAGTGTAGGTCAGACTCATCTACAGTCCTGCCAAATTTCACGTTGATTGGTGCAGCCGTTTTTGTGCTACAGTTGACCAAAAATCACTGAACAAACAAACAGTACGAAAACAATGACTCCCGCTTACGTTTTCGCGTGCGGGGGTCAYAATAAGCCATACTAAGAGTTCATTAGCACACAGCTTTACTTAATAGATTCATTAAACGAGGTGTTGATTCGTCGTCACCTTTTCGTGGTGAAGGAGTTTGAGTGTCTGAATGATCCTAGGAGCTATGCTGTCCCGGAAAGGGTCTCTGAAGGCAGGTTTGTCACGGTTTTCGAAAACTGCCTGACTCACGCAAACACTTCCATGAGACAAACTTTTAATATGTTTATTTACAAAGAGAGAATGAATGAGTTCAGTCCAGGGTGGTCCTGCAGATGCAGGAGTTCAGGAACACCAGATGATGAAGGTCCACCAGGGAGAGGTGTGTGGGATCCGAAAGGTTGAGCCATGAGCCAGGGGACGATGAGCATGTTGGAGGGAAGACAGGTTACATACCGGATGAGGAGGAAGAGGAGTCTTGAGAAGCTGGGGGTGGAGGAAACCCAGAATTATCACAGAGAGTTTGAAGGTGATCAGTAGGGGCTGGCTCACCCTATTTCTAAGGGAGAGCCCAGACACCCTGCAAAGGAAATGCATTTCGGCAGCTTCGATCTCGTTCTTTCGGTCACTACCCAAAGTTCATGACCATAGATGAACGTAGACCAACTGGTAAATCGAGAGCGTTGCCTTCTGGCTCAGCTCTTGCTTCACCATGACAGACCAGTACAGCGCCCGCATCACTGCAGACGCAGCACCAATCCGCCTGTCGATCTCCCTCCGTTCTTCCCTCATTCGTAAACATGACCCCGAGATCCTTAAACTCCTCCACTTGGGGCAGGACCTCCTCCCCGACCCGGAGGCGGCACACTACCGGTTTCCGGCTCAAGACCATGGTCTCAGATTTGGAGGCACTGATCCTCATCGCGGCCGCTTCACACTCGGCTGCAAACCGCTCCAGTGAGAGCTGGAGATCACAATCTGAAGAAGTCAATAGGACCACATCATCYGCAAAAGCAGAGATGTGATCTTAAGGTCACTAAAAAGGATCCTCTCAACACCTTGACTGCTCCTAGAATTTCTGTCCATAAAAGTTATGAACAGAATCGGTGACAAAGGACAACCTTGGGAGAGCCCAACACTCACTGGAAACGAGTCTGACTTACTACCGGCAATGCAGACCAAGCTCTGGCACCGGTCATACAGGGACCTAACAGCCCGTATCAACGGGCCTGGTACCCCATACTCCTATAGTACCCCCCACATGAGTCCCCGAGGGACGCGGTTGAACGTCTTCTCCAAGTCCACAAAACACTTGTAGACTGTTTGGGCGAACTCCCATGCACCCTCCAAGACCCTGCTGAGGGTGTAGAACTGGGCCGCTGTTCCACGGCCAGGAAAAAAAACACACTGCTTTTCTTGAATCCGAGATTCAACTATCCGATGGACCCTCCTCTCCAGAACCCCTGAATAGACCTTACCAGGGAGGCTCAGAAGTATGATCCCCCTATAGTTGGATCAGACTCTGCCGGCCGCCTTTTTAAATAGGGGAACTGCCCCTGATGTCAACGCGATATTTGTGTTTAAAAGATGCTTTAGTTCCTCACATTTTTATGYAATCATTTTGCTCAACATACTGAATTAAAGCTGAAAGTCTGAACTTCAACTGCATCTGAATTGTTTTGTTTAAAATTCATTGTGGTAATGTCTAGAACCAAAATTAGAAAAATGTTGTCTGTCCAAATATATTTGGACCTAACTGTATCTACTAAACTAAACTTTTCCTTGATATTTTCAAATTCTCTCCTTTTTCCATATAACATTCCAATACAACATGCTCTATTGTTTCATATTTATCACATTGAGCACAATTACCAGATGCCCAGATGATCTTTGAAGCATTTCCTTTTTTTCTCTAACAATGCAGAACTGACATGAAGAAACTGAGCAGAGACTGGTGAGGTAATGGAGGCAGCTGAGCTGACTGGGGAATGCTAACAGATGTGCTCTGAGAAGCTGGCAGAAGATTAAATGAGGAATGCCACCAATACCAACACCAGATTTTTATTGTTATTTCTATTCTATTACCACTATTACCATTGCTATTGGCGCATAGCTATATGTTGTTTTTTGTGAACTGATGCTGCTGCTGTTACACCTGAATTTCCCCTCGGTGGGACAATAAAGGCTGTTTCTATTCTATACAGATCAACAGAAACAGACGAAATCCAAAGAGCCATGAAACGAAACGCACACTGCAGTGAATTTAGACAAACTACATCCTGTTGATCTTTTTTCACCATTTTATGTTCAGTGAAGAGCAGATTTGAATAAATATTGTTTGCAGTCCACAGACGTTTCAGTTAGAGTCCCAGATCTTCATCGGTTTTGCAGTTTGCACAAAACTTACATATAAGAGGGACTGAGTTTGGATTTTGGGGGGTTTTACTTTTATTACATTTAGCTTTGTTTTGTCTGCAGTTGTTTTTAGTGAATGTAATTTGAATCTGACTAACAAAAACAAACAGTCTCTCCTCAGAAAACGTTCGACTGACACACGGAGCCTTACGTGGAAATAAAGAGTATAACCGAACTTCTTTTGAGGTTTTCCGTCCTCACAGTGAACCCTGCACTGAACGGATCTGTTAAAGCCAGGTATTGATTTCTGGAGGCTCGGCGCTGCTGTTGACCCTCTCTACTCACTGAATTGATGGACCGTGATTTGGTTTATGAGACTGGAATAAAACAGAACCATAAAAGGTGGAGCAAGATCAAACCTGACTAAATAAATATGAGTTTGGTTAGAAATGTTTCATTGGTTTGTCTTTCATAATGACCTGAAACTAAAACAAGCTTAACTTATTTAACATGTTGTTTCACTTTTTTTTACTTTATGTAGTCCAGATGCTTGACATTATTTCATAAAAATTTATCCTTGAAGTTAGCTGGAGGAATAATGGATGAATGGATTGCCAGGAAAAGGAAAGACAAGACAGGCAGTAAGAGAAATTCACTGGTTTTATTTATGGGATGTTTATCACACCCACTTTAGTATGAAACCACTGCATTGGTTGTCATTTTATAAGATCAAGTATGAAAATTTAGTTGAAAAAAATAATCATATTTATCAATTCTTTGTAATGAGAATGAATGAATCACCAGAATTCAAGCTTTTCATGAGTTAGTCAGTAAATTAAGGTTTTTTTTTGTATGTGCACTGTACCATTGTTGGATAATGAATAGATAAAACGTGTAAAAGTGTTTTACAATAAATGCATACAAATTAACTAAAAGACTTACAGTCTTTACAGAGTTAGGATAAGGAGAGTTTATTCCAGTGGAGGTGCAGCAGATAGAAAAAAAATAACCAATCCTCCTTTAATCATGACTGTTCTGGTTCAAAAACCTGAGGGTCCAAGTCAAAGAACTATGCAGAGCCCTAACAGTTGATCCCAACGTTTTAAAATAAACTAAAAAATGAAGAAGTGAACATGAAGATACATTACAGGAGCCTCGTGCTGCAGAGTTTTGTTCCACCTTATCATGGTCAAAGGCTTCATACGGAAAATTATCTGTGACGTTTTAATCATTTACAACTCTAATGTCAGGACTTTTGTGTTTTTAATTTAGAAAGGTTTTTAAGTAGGAAAACATTCATGCTTCAAACATTTGGAATGAAAAATTAATGATGACTTATTAATGTAATTAAAAACCACACCAGAGTTTTTAAAGAAAATTATAGGTGGGTATAAGTACCTAAAAGATGTATTCGAGTAAGAGTAGCAGTACTTCAATATATTTTTTACTCAGGTAAAAGTAAAAATTAGTCATCTAAGAAATTACTTATGTAAGTGTAAAAAGGAATTTCATAGTAAGGGTACTTTAGTACTGAGTAACATAACATCTGATTTTATATTTTAAAGTGATGTCATCAGGTCAACACAAAATTGAAAGTTATGTGCAACAAAATAACATTAACCAATGAGTTGCGTAGCTGCATTGGGACAGTTTATTCATTATTGTATCTAAATGAAATTGAAAATGTAACTAAGAGGTAAAATGTAGGACAAATTTTATTCTGAAGAAGTGTTAAAAGAAAAAAAGAGAAGTTTGAATTGTTTAAATGCTTTTTTGTTTTTGTTTTTCACAGTTCTTATGAAGGTAAATAAAATTAAATCACAGAAAAAGCAGGTAAAGATAATGGATGGATGGTTTAAAAGGAAGGAAATCATTGAGAACCCCCTAAAGAGCAGAAAACTAYAAAGGTGTAATAACTCCAACACACCACCAGGGGGAGACAGCGGACAGCGACAAAAGCGGAAGTCGTTGCTCCTGAGTTTGTTGACATCTTATCGCTGCTAATCCCGTTTTTAAATATGACTGGATTAGATGGTGTGGATTTGAGTGGCGGCTTAGAGGATGTGCCTGTTTTAATCAGAGGGCCGACATTTCCTAAATTTAAGGTAAAAAGTATTTCCGTCTCAGTAGTTTAGCACGACTAGCTGGAGAATGATGACAAACGACGACGCACAGTTCGAACATGTTTGTTAGCTGTCACGGAATTAAAACCACTATAAAAAAAACACATGTAAATTATAGTTTATTATTTATCAATCTAAAAGTTACATGGTTTTTTTATGCATTTAAGTCGACACATTCGAGCCCTTCACATGCTTAGTTAAATAGGGTGAGTGAGAGAAAACATGTCCTAAACTTAAGCTGCTCTTTGGTTCATGTTATTTAGTTTTTAGGGGTGAAACAATACATGCACCCGTATCCAACAGAGCTGTATGGAACAATACAGATTTTAAAAATTTACTTTATCAACATGTCTTCTGAAGATGCTCTGTGTTGAAGGATCAGTGGATCTGTGTTCCACTACTCCACCTAGGCTGCATCTTTGAGTGCAGGTCCACTGAGAAACTTGCTGTTTCAGCAACATTTAATTTAAAAACTGTTCTTTTGAGGTTAAACAAATGTTCATAATTAATATAAATGAATTTGTAAGTTAAAAGGGGCATGGAAATTTCTCTTTTTTGTATCGAAAAAATATTGAACCGTGAGACTAAAGTATCGAACCGAACCGTGAATTTCCTGTATCGTTGCAGCCCTGTTAGTTTTGTCCACAGTGTGGGCCAATGAATTACATGCATGGATGCTCATAATGCTGACAAAGCAGCAGCAGATTTAAGTTCCCATCAACATGTCCTAGAGCTCAGTGTGAGTAAAACAAAACTAAATAAATATAGACGTATTGTCATTTTTGCACCACTTTTGCTCATTTATTTCTAATTGTAAGCTTTTAAAAATAGGTATTTCATTGGGTGGGTCAAGGCACATTAATCAGCAGGAGTTATTTAATTCATCATGTAAATGAAACAAATTAGTCGAGCAGGATAGTTTTTGCGTGCAATAACTGTAGTTGGTGTAAAATAGAAAGAATAAAGTAAAATTTCTACAAACTACTAAAACTAATAGTTCAGAAACATCATTTAAAAACATTTGACAGCCTCTTTCCTGGAGGTGAAGCCACTATTCAAAAACAAGTGGGCTCATTCTTCTTCAGCCAGTCAGGCAGAAGTGGAGAGGAGCACGGTTGTGTGTCTAAATCAACCCAACAGAATCTCACYGGCCTTGATGCACACCCTTGGGTTAGATCAGAGGAGCCCAAAGTGGGGCCCGCGGGCCAAATTTGGCCCGCCAAGCCATTTGATTTGGCCCACCAACAGTTGCCAAAGTTACAAGGTAGTAAGCTGTTATCCTATAGGTAGAAACACAGTGTTTCCATTGGTCAAATGACTATAAAAGGGCTGTAGTGAAGGTAGTTTTCATTCATGGTGCTGACTTTATCTTTGATTTATTAGGATTAAACATGAAACATGAAATGACAACAAGATATATTTAGATCAGATTTAATGGCGCATGTAGGTTTTCACACTTTATAAGGCCACAAAAAGTCATATTTTATCAATTTATGAAATGTCCCATGAGCCTTTGCTACTTGAGCGTATGACAGACTTTCTCCAAGTGCACAGACTAAAACAAAAGAGGGCCATTGGACAGTTTAATCTTTAAAAATAAAGGACTTTACTTTAAAAAGTATTTGTATTTCATGTATTATATAACTGCATTTGGCCCACAGCCATGGATAGATTTTCATTTTGGCCCCCTCGGGGGAAATGTTTGGGCACCCCTGATTTAGATAGTGATGACAGAAGAGAAAATGAGGAAAACCTAAATTTATCACAACTACTGATGATAATAAACAGTAAAATGAAAATTTTCCCCCTAATATTGTGCTGCCCTTACTCGCATCAAAGTTTTAGTTCATAACAGCTGACAGTAAATGTGTATCAGAGGCAAACGATACCAAACACTTGTTGAGAACMACTGTGTGCGTTCAGGTGAAGAAACTCAATCAGAAAATGAATCCTAGTGATCTCTTTTAAAGAAGTTTAGTTTAATAGTTTATTCATTTCTTTACAAAAACAACAACATAAATTCTATAAACAATAAAAAAACAAATTTTAAATTAAAGGTAGCAGAAGATGAAAAAAAAATCTTCTGCCTCTTTTCTTTAAAAAAATAATTTAAACAAAAACACTTCACAGCATCATGTGTAATGCAGTCATTCACCAGAAGGTGGCAGCAAATCATTAAAGCATCACAAAGTCACCAGTGCAGAGGGTCAAAAATGGGGCTGGCCTTTTTTAAACTTGTTCTACTTTTGTGGCTGTTTTCATGTGCAGACAGGTTGGATGGTTCATGGGCTGAGATATCATTTAAGCTTAATATGTTTAATTTATTGTTTAGATCTGCAACTTATCTACTGATTTCTGACCTTAATGAATTATACTGTCCTCTTATTGTCTTTGTATCCATTCATCCGTCCACCCACAGGACAGGTCCATCACAGGGCCATGCTTATCATTACTTTCCTGTTATTTTTCAGTACTGCACAGAGAATGTCCCGGGACCAGGATGTTCTGTAGACCCCAGCGAAGTGACTCTCCCTGGATGCTCCTGTCTGACCCGCTCCTGCTGCCCAGAGAGCTGCTCCTGCCTGCAGACGCACGGGCAGGCCTTCGACAGCACAGGCGCACCGCTGAGCCTCGGCGTCTCCGGTGCCTGCTCCCCCRTGTTTGAGTGCAACGCCCTCTGCAGCTGCAGCGACTCCTGCTCTAACCGGGTGGTGCAGAGGGGGCTGACGCTCAGGCTGGAGGTCCGCAGCACCGAGAGCAAGGGCTGGGGAGTTCGAACGCTGGAGGGAATCCCGCGCGGGACGTTCGTGTGCGAGTACGCCGGGGAGGTGATCGGCTTCGCCGAGGCCAAGCGCAGACAGCTCGGCCAGACGCCTGGGGAGAATAATTACATCATCGCCGTGAGGGAGCACGCAGGACCGGGCTGCACCACCGAGACGTTTGTGGACCCCGCTCGGGTGGGGAACGTGGGTCGTTTTCTGAACCACTCCTGCCAGCCCAACCTGCTCATGCTACCGGTGCGCGTGCACTCTGTGGTTCCAAGGCTGGCGCTGTTTGCTGGACGGGACATTTTGGCTGAAGAGGAGCTGACCTTTGATTACTCAGGAGGATCTACCAACCAGTGGCCTGCAGAGGTGCTGTCCAGTCAGAGCGCAGCTGCTGCACACGTCATGAGGACTAATGGACTTCTGAGGAAAGTGTGCCACTGTGGTGCCAGTAACTGCTCCCACTTCCTTCCACTGGATTTATCCATTCTCAGCTGAAATAATGTAAACATATCAGGGCCAGATGTTATAAGATTTTGTCTTCTTCTGCTTCCTTTCATTTATTTATGATTTGTATTTTAATTATATTGAATTTTATGTTGTTTTTAATGAAATGAATAAAATTACTATTATTATTATTATTATTATTATTATTACATATAAATATTGTTGCTTTACATAAACTTGTATACAGATGTGTTTCCAGATGCAGGCACTCACTTTATAAAGCATTGTAAAGTCAGGAAGATCGCTCATAAATGATTGCTAAATAAAATCTGCAATGTTTTTCTCATGTTGATGGTTAATGTGTCTTTAAATTAAAAAGGTTGTAACTGGTAAAAAACTATAACAAGTGTTTGTTTACTCACTGGAGTCAGTGTTGTATAAAGTACCTCAAAGTGATGCTTGAGTAAAAGTACAATTATATTATCATAAATGACTTTGGTAAAAGTTAAGTCTCCTCTAAATATTGTAAAAGTCTTAAAGTATCAGATTTTTTTTGTACTTTAGTATCAAAAGTAAATTTCTGAGTGTTAAAAGTTTAAGTACTGAGTAAAAATGAGTGATTAGATTTTCCAAAATACATTAGGTGACCTCTCCAAAAAGTATTTTTTTCTAAAAACGTGCAGCTGAGGTGGATTGTGTAAAAATTAATACAGTATGAGAATGGTATACATTTATACTTCTCATCCAACTGCAATTAAATTCACTCTGGAGGCACATTTTTCAGGATAGTATTTTTTCAACACTAACAAGCCGAAACAAAATAGGAGAAACAAATTTCATCATCATCATCATCATCATCATCATCGTTTATTTATAAAGCACAATAAAAACCAAAGTGCTGTACAGGAGCATAAAATAAAAACAATGAACAAAGTACAGTAATAAAATGAACAACAAAATCAAACAAAACAAAGGCTGGCCTAATGATCCTGCTCTTCAGACTCAAATGCCTGTTTAAACAGAAGAGTTTTTAGCAGAGACTTAAACTCATTCAGAGACCCAGCAGACCTCACAGACAGTGGGAGGTTGTTCCAGAGCCGAGGTCCTGCAACTGAAAAGGCTCTGTCTCCCCTGGTCACAAGCCGAAACCTGGGAACAACTAAAAGCTTTAGATTTACASATCTCAGGGATCTATTAGGAATGTGAGGCTGTAAAAGCTCAGTGAGATAATGAGGTGCCAAACCATTTAGACATTTAAAAACTAAAAACAAAATCTTAAAAACAATTCTAAAAGAAACAGGCAACCAGTGAAGAGAATACAAAATCGGAGTGATGTGTTGGCGACGTCTTGTCCCTGTTAATAAACGGGCAGCTGAGTTCTGAACCAGCTGTAGACGACGAACCAAAGACTGATCCATCCCACAATAAAGAGAGTTGCAGTAGTCCAGTCTAGAAGTGATAAAAGCATGAATTACCCTCTCAAGGGCATTATGAGGAAGGTAATCCTTGACTTTACTTATAAGTCTCAGATGATAAAAGCTAGACTGGACTACTGCACTGACCTGTTCTTTAAATTTAAAATCAGAATCCAAAATCACCCCAAGATTTCTAACAGACACACGGCCAGRCAAAGGGTCCAGTGGTCCAACAGCACTACTGCATCCTGTCAGTTTATCAGAGTTACCGAATAAAATGACCTCTGTCTTTTTATCATTAAGATACAGAAAGTTCAGGTCCATCCATGCTCKCACATCTTTTAAGCATTCAAGTAACCCATTAACAGACTGGGATCCACTAGATCTTAATGGAAGATAGACCTGAATGTCATCAGCATAAAAATGGTATGACACGTTATATTTGCGAAAAATAGATCCCAGGGGGAGCAAGTACAATGAAAATAAAATTGGCCCTAATATGGAGCCTTGAGGTACTCCATACTGAAGGTGAGCAACAGAAGAAAAAAGCTGTCCCAACTGGACCGAGAAGCTTCTGTTAGACAAGTAGGACCTAAACCATTTTAAAACTGTACCTTTCATACCAACAGAAGTCTCCAGCCTTGATATTAAAATGTCATGATCTACTGTATCAAATGCAGCAGTAAGATCAAGAAGGATTAAAACAGTAGAATCACCAGAGTCAGCAGTTAAAAATAAATCATTGCACACCCTGAGAAGTGCAGTTTCAGTGCTGTGACAAGACTTAAAACCAGACTGAAACTTCTCATAAATATCATTAAGACATAGGTGCTCATGTARCTGAATAAAAACAACCTTCTCTAAAAGTTTTGAAAGAAAGGGCAATTTAGAAATTGGCCTAAAGTTTGACAGAACTGTAGGATCCAAGTTGCTCTTCTTAAGAAGTGGTTGGACCACAGCATGTTTAAATGCTGCTGGAACACAACCTGAAGAGAGAGAGGTGTTAAGAAAATTTAAAATCCATGGACCTACAGAATTAAAAACCTCCTTCAGCAGCCTAGGTGGAACACTGTCACCAGGACAATGTGAAGGCCTCAGCTTCAAGGCTATTTCAGAAACCTCAGATAAGGACACAGGTTCAAAATGATCTAAAATAGCTGAGGAAACAGGAGGCAAAGCAGGATCAGGAGTGCAATGAGTGGGTAAAAACCTGACAGCACGGACTTTTTCATTAAAATATGTTAAAAAYCCTTCACAAAGTAAAACAGAGGGAGTCAAACCAGAAGAATCAGAAGGATTCAGGAGAGAATTCAAAGAATCAAAAAGAATCTGAGGCTTGCTAATATTTACAGACACTAAATTACGAATAAAATTAGCCTTGGCAGTTCTGACAGCAGCCTGATACTCTGTTAAGCTGTGTTTGAACATTTCCATGGAAACGTGAAGCCTGTCCTTCTTCCACTTTCTCTCTTCTCTCTTCTACTTCTTACCTTTTTAAAAAATACTGTATATTAGTATTAGGAGTCGAAAGTACAGATAACTGTAAAGATGTAAGGAGTAGAAAGTACAGATAACTGTAAAGATGTAAGGAGTAGAAAGTACAGATAACTGTAAAGATGTAAGGAGTAGAAAGTACAGATGACTGTGTAAAAATGTAAGGAGTAAAAGTAAAAATTCAGCTGAAAAATAATTACTCAAATAAAATACAGATAACCAAAAATTTCTACAGTACAGTGAAGTATTTGTACCTAGTTACTTTACAACTGTGACGGGAGCAGCCAAGTGACTGAATGGTAGTACGTACATGTATTTACACTCAGTGTCGTAGAGTTCACCATGCAGATAAAAATATATGTTGAAAACACTTTCCTGCGATGGGCATGAGACCTGTCCAGGGTGTGTCGTCCCCCCCCCCCCCCCCCCCCACACCCCTCGCACAGTGACTGCTGGATGTGGGCACCAGTGACCCTGAAAGGAAGAAGCAGGTATAGATGATGGATGAAAACACTTGAACACATCTGTCTGATCCTCTATATTTATTCTGACAGCTGTCTTACAGTTACGCTGCTGTGAGAGGGACTGGGTTGAAATCTGATGTAACTTTTACCTCTTATCTGCACAAAAATAAACACAAATCAATAGGGGTGCACTGATAGTTTTTCTGGCCGATTTATCTGCACCTATTTCCTTAATTTTGGAAGATTGGAGATCAGCAAAATAGAAAGATTAATGGTAAAGATCAGCTTCTCATCTACCTCCACAAAAAAAAAAAATAATAATAAGCCACTGTCTTTTTGCTCTGCTGTGAGTACTACCCAATGTCCTTTTAAAACATGTTTTTTATTGTTTCAAGTGTGCTGTTTAGTGTTTTTCTATAAAAAAAAGATTGGAAGATTGTAGTTGTACCTTATAACACCTGACAATTTTGGCTATTTACAAAATCGAAATCGGCAGGTCAGACTTGTGATCGACCAGAAAACTGTAATCGGTTCACTCCTTGAAATCAAACAGTTCCTTACCTTCTTAACTTCAGAGACGAGGTTTTAACACAARTATCAGCTGGCCTCTACAAAACTTCTCTGAAAAACTGTTAACGAACGTGGCTCATCAGGCAGCCAATCCCCATTCAGCTCCTGTCATTCAATCACTGATGTCTACCTGGACACACTTTATATATTAAATTCACACAAACAAATATTACAACCACAGTTGTGACAATGTTTTTCTTCCTGTTCTCATGTAGTGACAGATATTGGATATTTTAAGATATTTTTTTTAGTTACAAGTTCATATTTTGCTTTTTAATTAGCAGATTCACCWGATTTTTATTTAGCTACAGTTGGTTTCCAGTCATCAGAAGACAACGGTGCAACACGTTGGGGGCTGGATGAACACAGTCAGCTGGATGAGTCATGACTGTGCTCGTCACCACTTCCTGTTTGGTCCCCTGTGCRTCTCCTGAGCCTCCCCTGTCTTAATGCTGCCTCCCACTCAGTGTAAGAAGAGCGCAAATCGAAAAAAGGTTTTATTTAGCTGAGGGTGTGAACTTGTTAAGACTCCTGTCTGTTATTTTCACCTGAAACAAACATTTCAGTTTGAGGAGCTTAAGCTCGGTTTTGGATGTGTTCTGACATATTTACAGCTTTGAAGCATCAAAGTCTTGTGTTTGCACCACATGTGAATCTAGAAGAACCAGCTCTGACAAATGTTTTAATTCTAAAATGATTTTTTTCCCCAAATACCCACACAGAAAACTAAATTGTAGCTACCATTTTTATGTTTCAATGAGTTCACCATTTCTCATTGTTTTCATTTGAACCTCCTCCCTTCCTCCCTCTCCTAGCAGATATTCTCAGCTTCTCATACCTCACGAGAGGTGGAACCATTTAAAAAGTGCCGAGAGGTATAGCTTATATAGAAACCATTTTTATTCCCCTGGCAAAGGAGGGGCGAAGATGTCCTACTTTAGCTCTAACGTGGCCATTCTGAAATCAGGACCTTCTCCTCTCCATCTGCCCCATTTCTAGTCTAGACCTGCTTTCATCTTATTAATATCCACATCTGGGTTAATTAGGATGGAGACCATGTTTCATCCTGAAATGGGATCAGTGCTGCTGCCACACCAGGGCTGACATGGACTGTATGGTGGTGGGTAGAGCAGAGGGATGGAAATAAAAGCCCCTCTGTTGATCAGAGACCACCGGCAAGTTGAGCCTTTTTTGGGGTCAGTCGTCAAAGAGGAAGTTGTTAACAATATTTCCTCTCCACTCCGTTTACAGTTCATCTTTTTCTCCTAATATCTGTCAAACTGGCTAAGTCAAATCCATGTGTGTGTTTAATCCAATGAGTACTTGTTCAAAGTTTCTTCCAAATCCACCGACAGGGTGCAGGGAAATGAACACAGACAGAGACGGACAAAAGCATTAGCCCTTCACCTTTGGTGGCTGGTGGTCTCTGCAGTACATAGGAGTTTATTGGTTTTGTGGGTGGAGTTCTTCAATGTGGGCGGAGTTTATCGTAACTGAGATTGTCAGGGTTTGGAATAAAGTGGGTGGTTCTCAGTTGTGGGTGGAGTTTGGCAAAACCTTCTTTGGTTGGATTGACTTGTTGAACAAGTTAAAAGATGAAGTAGTGATAATAGTAAAATTATTGTGAACATGTAAATATCATTTATTGGCTGTTTATTTATAGTTTAAAGGGGCAATATTCTGTGTTTCTCATGCATATATTTAAAATTCTTTACCACAATAAATGTAACTATGTCACCTTTAGTTGTGATTAAAATGCTGTTAATATGTTTAAAAAGAAAATAAACTTGACTTCTCATCATATCTGTTTCTAAACACCTTAAAATTGGCCTCTGTCTCTTTAAGAACCTCCTTCTGCTTCTGTTCCGCCCATTTCAGCATGAGGCCAGGTGTGTGTGCTCTGTGATGAGGAAGCTCAGCTTGGAGACACAGAGGAGGAGCTGATACCAAAAGGCGGTTCTAGTCCCAACCAGTTGTTTTTGCTCCCCTGCCTGGCAGCCTCAGGACACCACAGGATTTCTCAAACATGCATGATTGAGTCAAAGCAAGACTTTGGGCATGTTTTTGATGAGAGGATAACATTATAACATGATATAAAACTCAAAAAATGTTGATTTTATAGGATATTGCCCCTTTAAAACAGAACAATGTCTCAAATTGTGAATATGTAAACCTATTTTGTTGACTTTGAATTTGGTTCAGATAACACATTGCAAAAACTGTCCACCTAACCAAGTTTTAAAACCTTATATTCAGTCAAAAAGTCTTTTTGATCTTGTTTTGAGACTGATTTACTAAACAAGAACTGATTGTGTAAGAATAATCATCTTGTTTTCAGAATGTATAAGATTATTTGTCTTGTTAGACTGAAAATTTGACTCAAATTAAGAGAATTTTTTTTGCCGATGGAGTAAGAAAATTTTACTTGGTAAGATTCTTGAAAAACTTGATTTGACTCAATTTTTTCTTATTTCAAGAATCTCACCAAGTAAAATTTTCTTACTCCACTGGCAGAATTTTTTTTACTTAATTTGAGTCAAATTTTCAGATTAACAAGACAAATAATCTTACACATCCTGAAAACAAGATTATTATTCTTACATAATCAGTTCTTGTTTAGTAAATCAGTCTCAAAAAAAATCAAAAAGACTTTTTAGTTGGATATAAGATTTTAAAGCTTGGTAAGATGGACCGTTTTGCAGTGCACCTTCCTGTCTCAAGTTATGACTCAAATTAATATTTACATTAAAAATATAGATGCTTTATGGCCCCGGCTTCTCCAAACCCCAACCTAAAATTGTCAATCCGACCAATCACATCTTTAAAAAACTCCTCCTTCACAATATGAACCTCCCACTCAGTGAATGCAGACCCTCTTCTTGATTTAAAGCATGATCAAATTAAAGAAACACATTAAGTTAAAACATTGTGTGATTTTGAACATTTAGAACCAAAATTCAGCTAAATGAAAAAGACACATCAGATATTGAAGTAAACCACAGTCAGAGATCATCAGAGACCTGAATCTAATGTGAGGAAACTGAAGTACCTGGAGAATACACACACCTGCATGGGGAGAACATGTAAACTACACACAGAAAGGCCAGGGCCTTCTCACTAATGAGAAACACTAATTATACATGTGCTGAAATGCAGCTAGCTGCTGTGGCCTTATCGAAAAGTAGGACAGAGAAAAAGCAGAAAATACATGCTAATAAAATAAACCAAAAGTGAGTTATACTCATATTTTAGTAAAATCTTTGGGAATCTCCTAAATCTTTTTGTTTTTCTTTTGACAGCGGATCAGTTTGGTAAAAATCAATCAAGACAAGAAGAAAAGCTACTTTTCTCTTTTGTCTTTTCAACTTATGACTCATGTCATTTTTGAGTCAGATGTCCCTGGATTCACCATGACAACAGGTTGTKTGTACAGAGAGTGATCTGGACGACGACGGTAGATCCGGAGGTACGTGAAGCTGATCTCAGGCRCCGCCTGTTCAAGAAGAAAACGGCTGCAAGTGAATGGTTCTTTTCCAGGACGGTCACCTAGCAACCAGCAGTTAATCGCATGAGGTGAACTTCCTCACTAAAACTCCCAACACACACACACACACACACACACACACACACACACAC
>NW_013952714.1:517977-523968 GCF_001266775.1 Austrofundulus limnaeus | reverse complement strand
GTATATTAACTATATTAATATTAGTCGATATTAATTAGGTTAAATATGAGAAGTTATGTTGGAGGTATTCCTTACAGTGATTTATCACCCACCTGGGGCTGCACCCCATCTCCCAATCTCAGCATGTTTTTTGGGATGTAGTAAACTCTTTTGTGTTTTGTTTTTAACTTTTGTTGTTGTGCTTTGGTGACAGCTGCCTTTGTACCCCCTTCTCAATTTCAGATTGTTGTTCTGCATGCAGTGGGACACAGCACAACTTTAAGTAGGAATGGTTCTCACTGTTGTGTGGATTATGGTGCCGTGCTTCAGGCAGACGATGGACATGATCTATGCCCTTCCTGCCTTGGATATGATTACCTGGGGGCAGTCCTGTCTGAGAATGCCTGCATGAACTGCACTTACATGTGCCCCATGATGTGAGTATGGTTCAGTTGACCCAGTTGAATCCTGAGAGTGTCAGTGACCTTCCGTCTTCAGGGCAGGTAAGCCCACCTAGGCGCTCAAATCATCAGGGTGAGGTCACAGTCACTGTGGCACCTCCTAAGAAGGGGTGACCGAAGACTGATCAGGGCCTCTCCACAAGAGCTGAACAGTTATACGCAGAATTGGTGGAAATTATATAATCTTTTCGGGCAAACAAGTTGGATACCTTGGTGCAGTGGACTGGTTTCTTGTCTCCACCTATGCCTGAGTTGGATGATGTGTTGTCTCTGGCTGCCTTCGCCTCTTACTTTAGAAGTGGGGAGGAGGCGCACTCCCCTCGTGCTTCAGGAATTGGCTCACTATCTTCATCTCTGAGTGCAGCTAGGGGGTCAGGTAACAGCCCCATGTAGGACATCATAAGGATAGCCTTGAGACAGCTGGAGCTGGACATCCCTCAGAGAGAGGAGTCTGCTTCTGGAAGCGCCCTTTTTAGGCACAGACGCGGTCCTCCTCCTTTATCTGTTCCTCCTTCAGAGAATTATCTGAGGAAGTTGCGCGGTTGTTGGCGAGACCATAAAGCCTTTTAACGATTTGCCGCAGATGGCCAAGTGTTGGCGGCTATGCATGAGCTGGCCAAAGGAGGCTTGGAGTGTATTCTGGCAGTTGCCCACAAGTTCAATGTGGAATTACAAAAGACCTTCTTTGTAAAGCTTACAGAGCTGGAGTGCATGCTGGCCACCTTGAAAATTCCATGGTTCATCTCATGTTTGCCCTCTTTACCTCCCTTCAAGACAGTGGTGGGACAGCTGCCACAGTCAGTTTTAGTGATGCAGTGCTTCAGAGCTCTGCGCTGATGACCTGAGAGCATGGGTGCATGATGTCTTGCCTGGCCCAGGCTCATCAACAGGTCTGGTTGGCACAGTCTATGGAGAGGTCTAATCTGCAGAGAGGTCATGATGGTTACCAACTCCAGAGGATGGGGCACTGTGTGGAAACGCAGGGTAGTTTAGCGTTGCTGGGGCCGAAGGGATCGCTCCAAACACATAAATGTACTGGAGCTGCGTGCTGTACGTGGACGACATGCTAACATGTTTAGTCAACACTTCTGTTGTCTACCACATCAACCACCAGGATGGCACTAAGTCAGCTCAGCTTCTGAAAGTGTCCTTGGATATCCTGGAATAGAGATATTCTCACCTGTGCACCCTGCATTGTTTGTCAGGACAGCACAACCAGGTCACAGACTCTCTCGCCAGGACCCTCCTCCGTGAGAGTGGTCCCTACACAACGACAGTGCAGATGAACTGGGACCTCTTTGGTCAGGTAGAGATAGATCATTTTGTCACACAGGAATAGACTCTTTGCCCCTATGGTACTACCTCATGGGGGTACCATAGGGGACAATATGCAAAATAGGCAGACTGRGCCAGGATGGACTGGCTCATACTTGGCCTACTCTTCAGAGAGTTTTCGGAGAGTGCCACGAGTTTTTGCTGGTAGGTCTCTACTGGCCAGTGCAGCCATGGTTCCCACAGCTAAAGAGTCTGTCTTGTGGCATCCCATGGTGCCTTCAAACCAAGAGGGACCTGCTGTCTCCGTTGTGGGTGCAGATATGGCACCCAAATCCTCATGGCTGTGGGTGTGGCCACTGGAGGGCTTGAGTTGCATTTGACTAGGTACAATGGTTTTGTCAAACGCACCATCTTAAGTGCCAGGGCACCCTCTAACCACCAACAGGTGACATCTGTTCTCCCAGTAGCATTCTGCCCATAATGAGGATTAGGGATGGGTAACTTTGACATTTCAATCGATTTGGTACCAATATCCGGTACCTGGGAATCAGTATCGGTACACAACGGTACCAATTTTTGGTACTCTGTGTGTGTGTTCTTTTTTAATTAATGAACTTATGTTTTTATTTAACATATTTATTGAAATTGAAAACAACTAACGCAGTGTTTTGTCTTATGGCACAAATTAAAATCCAGCTCCATGTATTTCTATTGATGTAATTTCCCCGCTAGAAAAATTGTGTGATGGGGGTCCTTAAAAGGCAAAAAAGTTTAAATCAAATAAGCAAAAGAGAATGGAGTTAAGATAAATAAAAGGTATGCAAGCTACATTTTGAGCATCCAAAATGCACCCAAAACTTCTATTTGGCTCCTTGTACTCTTTCAGGTCAGACGCGTTCTGTGTGTTGGGAAGCGCCTCTGTTGTTTTTCTCTGCCTGTCTCTGTTTAATGGCAGATAAAATTTAAAAAAGTGGCTTTGCTTTATTTACTGGAAGCAAGTGAACATCATGCTCACCAAATAATTAATTCACCAGATAATTCARAGGTGGTCTGTGCAGTGACTTTCACACCAGGAGCTGCGAGCTGACAAGGCTCTTCAAGCTACGTTCAGACCAAACTCTGTGYACTGAACCAGAGGCTGCTGACGTCATTATGCTCTTGTGTGATGCTGCATTCAGGACAAGCATGAAAAATTCTCCACTCTTATGCCAATAAGGTCACAATGATGTGTTTAGGTACTGAAACATGGTACATTTTGATTTTACGTGAATAGGTACTTGGTAGTACCGACAGAATTTGGTTGGTACTTATAAAAGTATTGAATTCTGTAGCCATCCCTAATCAGGATCTGGTTTCCTGTCCAGTACCCACTATTCTGGAGTTTCTCCAGTCTCTCCTTAATAAGAGCCGCTCTGCTTCAACGCTTAAGGTGTATGTAGTGGCGATATCATGTAGCCATGCTGGTACTGATTGCTGTACAGTGGGGAGCATTAAGTTAGTTTGTCATGAAGGCACAGGGGCATTTCCACTTCCTGGGCTACTATGAGAGGGGTGCAGCTGGAAACAATATGTGCTGCTGCGTCCTTAGCCTCAAATTCATAGAAACGTATGCAACTTTTGTTTTTGCAGCAATACCTTTGTTGTTTTCTCTTTTATTGTATCAGTGTCCCACATCTGGAGGAATTTTGGTCACTTCCTTACAACTTTGCTTCCATTTATTGAAGTTTTTAGACATTTGTTTCTGCACAATACTTTAATAGTCCTGCTACAATATTTCAGCCAGGTTAAAGTCTGGAGTGGCTGGACCGGTGCTGCATCTTTGTTCGTTTTTTTTTTTTTTTTTTTCACTTGTTCTGTTGTAGATTAGCTGCTGAGTTTGGGAACCTTTTTTCTGTTGCATCATGACCCAGTTTGGTCCAAGGCTCAGCTCAGTCAAATAAATGGCCTCACATTTGACTGTAGAAACTGGACTTGTGTTTTCATGCCTTCTGTTAACCTTATTTAGATGTGGCATTAGTTTCTCTTGGCTCAAGGGATGGGCCATCACACATGAATAGAGATGTGTTTAATGAGAAAACAAAAATTATAGGATTTGTCATACCACTTTTCAGCATAAAGTCAAAAAACCAGGTTTTAGTGTGAGGTTCGATTATATCTTATAAAGCTTATAAGATAACTCCAAAGATGGTCATGGTTTTTATCTAAATATTTCAATCTACACATATTAGAAAAGGCAGGAAAAAAGAGAAAAGGCAGGAAAAAACAAAAAGGCTTATTGGGGTACTGTGAACTGGTCTTCCCACAGTCCTGACCAACCCCCGGTAGAGAATATTTGGGAATATTTTAAAAATGGAGGCCTTATCTGCATGAATGGAAGAGACTGAAATAACACTTCAGACACTTTAAAGCTTGGTTTCCTCACTGCCAAAATGTCTAAAAGTTTGCAAGAATAAAATGGCAACTTTATAAAATGATAAAGCTTTACTGTCTTAGCCGTTTTGGAATGAGATTCAGAATTGAAATGCAGGAATAAGGCAGCATATACAGTAGTTAGCCTGGGTTCATTTTTCCAGCAACAAATTCTGTTAATGTTATAATGTCTGGCATATTCTAATCCAATATACCCTTTTCTGATACGCAAGTATGTGATGTCAACATCGCCTCCCACCTTTTATGGTTAGCTTAATTGAAACTTGATTAAATTTTGCTAAATGTGGCTTGAAAGGATAAACTTAAACATTCACCTCGATTACGAGCCGTTCATCATATCAATGAAAGGGAAGGACTGTTTAAATGTGACTGACAAGAGGAGACATGACTACTGGCAGCTGTTTTATTCAAAAACTGGAGCACCTCTCTGATGAGAGCGCAGATGTCCTTGCTTTTCAATCCTGCAGCCAAAAAAAATCATGGCTGTTTTTTCTTCTGGGTCTCAGCTGGCAAACACAGTTATAAGTTTAATTTAAATAACTGGTCTAAAGCTGCATTCTCTAAAACCAAGTTGATAGTAAAAAATGTGTATATCAGATTTTAATCAGATTTTAATTACGAAAGTGTGTTTTTGACATTTTTTTTTCTTTTTTAGGTGATAAAGATTTCAGCCAGATAAGGTAAGAGTTGAACAAAACCAATAAAATTAGATCTCACTCTGAATGGCAAACTTTTTTTCCTCAACACCGTGCATGATAAACTATTCCCATTACAAGTTTAAAAAAATGGTCCAAGACACTTCCCAGTAGGAAATTCTGGACTCTCAGCACTGATCACAATGACTCATAAACACTGTGCGTGTAACCCATCAGACATCRTGACACCTGAGCAGGCCTTTTAAATTCAGTTTTCACATTTTTTCCTCTGCACAGCTTGAAAGCCTAGCATTCTTTGAAGGATTGCCTTTCTCCCGCCAGAGTTTAGACTAAGATCATCTCATGAGAAATGACAGTTACAGCATTGTGTGTTAGGATATGTCAGTTAGTTGTGGTGCTCATTTTGAATTGGGTCAACTAAGAAAGTGAGTTCTATGTACATCAAAATAATATTTTCTGATTTTTCAAGAAAATTTGTCTAGTGTTTTGTGAGATATTTTGCTAACAGACAAATGGGTTAAGTCCAACCAACAAAAAATGTGTGCCTGGCCCAGTTCTGGCCCACAAAGTGCACTAAATACTCATTCGGCCCAGATACTAGAAAGAATGAAGGCCTTTTAGTGGCCCAGGTGGTCAATGCAAGGGCCAGCACTACACCACACCAAACCACAATCTGGCCAGTTGTGGTGTGTCATTTTTACAAACTGCACCATCGTTGCCAGACCTGGCCCTCATCTGCACTGTAAAAAATAACTTGTAAGATTTACTAGAGAAAATCCTGTAAACTATTTGCACTAACGTTAGGTAAGTAAATTTAAATGCCACAAATTCATGTAATATTTACTCATCATTATCTAGTAAAAGTTATTAAGAATATAGTTAAAGATTTCTGAGTAAATCATGTAAATTTTATTTAATTTGCTCAATTAAATCTTGTAACATATACTTGATCAAATAAAGTAAAATTTACCTGATTTATTCACAAATCTTTAACTATATTCTTGATAATTTTTCCTAGATAATGATGAGTAAATAGTACATGAATTTGTAGCATTTAAATTTACTTAACAAACATTAGTGCAAATTGTTATGAGGACTTTTTCTAGTAAATTTTACAAGTTTTTTATAACAGTGCACATGCGTCAAGCACAATATTGTAGCATGACACCTCACAGCTACAGAGAGAGGTG
>NW_013952714.1:498542-516155 GCF_001266775.1 Austrofundulus limnaeus | reverse complement strand
GAAATCTCTGAGATATCTTTCTTTATCCTTCCCCTAAACCATGACGGTGAACAATCTTTGTTTTCAGCTTATTTGAAAGTTGTTTTCAGACTCCCATGCTGCCACTCTTCAGAAAAGATGCAAAGAGGAGAAAAACCTACATTTGCCTCCCTTAAATACCCTTTCTCACAATTGGAGTCCCTTGTGTATGGAGCTCAAGGGTCACTGAACTTAACAAACCAAAGTTAAGCTCCAATAATTAGTTCTAAAGGTTTTGAAATCAATAAAACAGCAACAGTGTCCAAATTTATGCACCTGCCTTATTTTGTTTAACCAATTATTGCACACTTTCTGTAAATCATATAAACTTCATTTCACCAATAAAACATTTGACCTTTTGCCTTTGGTGATCAAAAATAACATGACCTGTAAGATTGATATATCAGCAATTAAGAGAACTTGGTGTTTGTCCTATAAAACCCACTGCTGTCAAGTTATTAGTGCAGCTACAGGTGTCGTGTTAAAAAGAGGCGTAACGACACATCGATCAATATCGATATATCAATTTGAATGGTTCATGATTCACTTATATCGAGGCAAAAAATATTGATCTGTATCGTCATCATTTACTTGATGGGAATCTATATCATATGCCCATCTAACACAATGACTATGTTAGATGGGCATATGATATTGCATTATATCGATCGCAGACTTGAATTGAATTCAATCGAAATCATATCATGACAGATTTTGTGATATCGAGAAATATCGAATCGTCATCCAAACATATTGATGTAAAATCGTATTGTGATAAAGCTGGTGATTTACACCCCTTAGTGTTAAATATGTCTCATAAATAAATGTGCAACAAAATGATCTAAAGTGTAACATAAATGCGTGCATMCACTGACAGAGACTGAGGTACTGAGGTACTTCAGAACATGTAGTAAAACTGAAGCCTCCATTCTYCTAATCCTGTTGGATTATCTGCAGTTAAAGCAGCTTACAGACCAGGTCACACAGGTGATTTAGCCCCACCGTCTCCTCAAGTATTGTTTAATTTCAGCGTTTCAGATCAAACAGAAAAGAATCTGAGGGGCAACAGTGTTCAAAACAAACAAAAAAAAAATCCCCACTGTCTGACTACAGAAATCAGACACCTGTCCCCCTGTCAGACATGCAGTCCCTCCTGGCATGGTCTGTCAAACTGATTATGCTGTAACCAAGGGGACATGCTGAAGTGATCCTCTGCTCTGCAGACATGTTTGTAAGGAGGACACTCACTGACGGCGTCTCTTTACATCAACATCTTATTCAGGACATGATAAAAAAAACACAAGCTAGAAACTGAAAGATAAATGTATTCACTGTAATCTGATCTYTTAACACACTTTTTTAATGACAACTATAAATGTATTTTTCAAAGTTGTATGACAAAATCACAAGACCTAATTAGAATATTTCTGCAGCTGCTTTAATCAGACTATTTCCAGAGGGATTACGCAGGCTATTAAACCAGCATAATGGTTTTATTATTATTTTTAGCAAGGTAGAGCTCTTCCTCGTGTTAGGGTGTTAGATACCAAGAAAGTGGGGTTCCTGGTTTTTGGGTAGTTACATYTCGTTTTATCGGTGGTTCAGCTGTTCGTTTTCCCATTCAGCTTCTTGCTTTAAAAAGTTAGTAAAAAAMAGAGGAAACTTCTTTGCACATAAAGGTTGTCACCCCTCCTTTAAAGGAAGGGTGACAATCTTAACTTGTTTCAGTGTGATGTGAGAAATGTGGTGTCTGTACTGGGGTGTGATGTTCACTAGATACAGTGGTTTCCGACGTTAAATATGGTTTTGTTGCAACTTGATGCTACAGTTGAAATTAAGAATTTTTTAACTAATCTAAACGTTTTATTTACCGCATTGAAACAAAGTGAAAATGGAATTTTTGACATTGTTTTAATTTTATTACGAATACAAACTGTAACATCACATTTGTGTGTTTTGATAGTCCTTTAGATCAGGTTTAGTTTCCTTTTGATCATCATGTTTTCTGTATATTTTTATTAGATACATAATAAATTATTATGACCGTATTGTTTAGTTCTTTTGGTTATTTGTTACCATGTTTCTGCTCCTCAGTCCTGCCATGCCCACTTCTCATCTGCTCCCGTTAGAGTTAATTAGTTTGGATCCATATACTCCTCCTGTGTCATTAAAGTATTACTGATGTTGCCGTCCATTTATCCCTGAGCCTTCTTGAGTCTTTGAAAGTTTCAAGCTGCCAAGTCAGTGCTTTATTTTATAATAAACCATTTACAGAACTTCTCATCCAGTCTGTGTTCTGGGTCCTAACTTTCTGCAGTTTTGCAGCAACACTTGAATTGAGCTCAGTTGACTCCAATTTCTCCTGATCACTACTGAGATATGTTTACACCTTGGTTGGAGTCTTCTGGTGGCAAAATAAACTGATGGGACCTGATTCAGACAGGAACCCATCTCTTTTTGCTGATGATGCACAACATGGCAAAGACCAAGCCATGAGATCYGAGGACATGTCAGCAGAGCTCAGAGACAGGTCATACTGAGCAATCAACAAATAACTGTCTTGGTGAGAGAGGTGTCAAGGAACACAAAGGTCACTCTTACTGAGGTTCTCCTGGTTGGACATGGAACTATAAGTTCTAGAACGACAAACAAAACTACAAGCCTCTACCAATTTAGGTTTTAAGCAAGTGTAGCCAAACGAAAGCCTGTCCTCAGTGAAAAACATTATATATCATTTAAAGATGTGTTGAAATTTGTTTTGATTTAATTAAATGAAATAAATAATGAAAAAAAAAGCATTACAAGCTGCCTGAAGGACAATCAGACCAAGGAATAAAAACACTCAGGTCTGATTAAAGTGTTTGGCCTCAGTTCTATCATTTTGTTCATCCCTTGCTCAGCACCATCTGCACAGTGAAGCATGGTGGTGGCAGCATTATGCTGTGGACTGAGACTGGTCAGGGTTGATGGAAAACTGAATGGAGCAAAGTACAGTAATGTTCTAGGTCAGAGGTTAACCTTGTTAACCTTCCAGCTCAACAATGAACCAAACCTTAATGTGAAGACACTCTGGACTGCTGCAGGGTCAACTCTGCAGATGTTCTAGAGTGGTTCAGCCAGAGTCCTATTGAATGTCATTGGATGAAAATAGCTCCAACCAGACTGAGTTTTAAAAGATTTACAAAGAAAATTGTAGAAAATCTCCTAGAGATCTCTAAATTCTTCATTTTGGGAGATTGGCCGATACTTATATAAGATCGTGGAAAAGACTGGCTTCTCATCTGCCTCCACACAGGTCTGAAAATCAGCCACTGTCCCCTTTTGCTCTGCTGTGAGCACTACCTAATGTCCAGTTAAAACAAGTTAGTGTTTCAAGGGTATTGTTCTGTGTTTTTCAGTGAAATAAAATTGGAACATTAAAGGTGTATTGTGACCTTATAACACCTGACAGCGTCAGTTGTTTAAAAAATATCGGCCAAAATCAGAATCGGCAGGTCAGACTTTTTAAAGATCACTGATCGGTCAGGAAACTGCAATCGGTGCACCTCTAAAATCTCCCACACTGCAAGAACTGTTCATCTTACCAAGTTTTAAAATCTTCTATCCAGCCAAAAAGCCTTTTTGATCTTGTTTTGAGACTGATTTACTAAACAAGAACTGATTGTGTAAGAATAATCATCTTGTTTTCAGAATGTCAAAATATCTGCCAATGGATTAAGAAAATTTTACTTGGTAAGATTCTTGAAATAAGAAAAAAATGAGTCAAATCAAGTATTTCAAGAATCTTACCAAGTAAAATTTTCTTACTCCATTGTCAGAAAGTTTTGACTTAATTTGAGTCAAATTTTCAGACTAACAAGACAAATAATCTTACACATTCTGAAAACAAGATTATTATTCTTACACAACCAGTTCTTGTTTAGTAAATCAGTCTCAAAACAAGATCAAAAAGACTTTTTGGCTGATATAAGATTTTAAAACTTGGTTAGGTGGACATTTTTTGCAGTGCAGTCCAGCTGTGCAAAGCTTGTTGCATCAAACCTAGAAATACTTTATAGTAACTGCTGCCAAAAGTACTTTAATTTGTACTAATTAAAGGTTCTGAATACATAAATGTATATATTCAATAAAATATATTTAATAAATTAACAATTCTAAAGAAATGCTGTCTTCAGTTGGTCAAAATGAGGTACCGAGTGTAGCTTCATAAGAAGAAAAGATTTTTAAAAGCATTGGGCTTCACTATATCAAATAACGTTACAGACTGAAAAGGCCAGAATGAAATGGAGTTTAATATTCTGTTCTCATTACATCTTACAAAAGCTAAGCATGAATCTGAAGTTAAAAGGGGTTCTACAGATTTGAACTGCTAATCAGCCATCATATGGTTCCAGCAGCATTAGAGTTTAATGTTTGCCATCTCAGCTCTGCGACTGCACTGAGAACAATACCCTCCATCTTTCCTCGCAACAAGTCTAGACTGACATTTGAAGTGTTTTCTAGAATGAAATCAGTGTTACAGATATTTTAGAACTGGTCTTGCAGACTTGGCCCACTCTCTGCCATGCAAACAAAAAAATCTTAACCGTTTAGCTCTGAGCGGCTCAGGGAAAGCTCTGAGAGAAGACCAGGATGAATCCCACAGTCTGTGCTCCCATATAGATGGGTCCTGTTTTCTTCCATCCCAACGTCTCCGGAACGCTCCAAACATGCAGATGTTTTACTGTGTTTGGGCAGGAAAGCCCACTGTTCGCTACGTCCCACCAGGCCCGTGTGTTCGTTTGTGACCCCSTACAGTGCTCGGGAAATCAGTCTGTCTTCAAATCTGTCCCTTTTCTATCTGAAGCATGTGTTCTTTTGCTTTACGTGGGCAAACAGCAGCAGACGAGCTCCTCCGGTTAAAGCGAGCCACAGAGCAGGGACCGAGTCCAACCCTGAAACTGAATCAAACCACTGCTGACATCCGGATCATTGCTGCACTGAAACACAAGCAGCTGTGTCCAGTTTTAGATTTATTCTTGTTTTTTTTTTTTCTCTTTCTGCGTGGAAGCCTGTCGTCTGAACACTGTATCCATGACAACTGGGTACTCACCGATTTGTATTCAACTTCAGCTTATGTCAAATTTATCCTGAGCCTGAAACRAGAAGTATCCGAGATGTGAAATATTTAACTTTGAGACGACACTTGACGACCCTGATGGGTAGAGAGAAGGTTCCTCTWATCCAGTCTTTTGCTAAAAAAACAAAAAACAAAACATGGTCCGTTTTTTGCATAAATGCTTTTTAATTTCTTGTTTCATGCATTATTGATTGAACACGAGGAAAGAGTGTGCAGCAGTGTTGTCGGTGATGCCTCACACATTATTAGAGCTTTTTGTGCAGCATCCTGCTGGTTCTCCGTTTCATCAGAGCACTTAAACATGAATCACACATGTTTTATTTTGTTTGCTTGATTGATTTGTCTTAAAGTATGCTGCTGCACTGCAATCAACAGGTATTAACATCTCAAAGGCTTCAGTGGGCACAGTAAAAAGACTGATGTGAAGAGGAGAAAGAGAACAGAAGYCCTCTTTTTATGATTATGGACACTTCTCCGTCTCCACGTGCTCCACTCTTCCCATCTCTGTAGATCTTTCAGCTAAGACCCCACATTAAGAGCTAATCAGTGGGTTTGATAAATGCCACTGGACCCATTTTAGAGATGAAAGTATTTTTTTCATCCTGCACACCACTCTGTTTCTCATTTGTGGGTAATTATGAAAAATGATCCATCTTTGATGCTCTGCCCCATGTTGTGGTATTTGTGCATTCAGTATTGTAGAATACTTATATTTTACTATATAGAGAAGTCTGTTTGTGATGCATATAATAAAACATGTCACAGAGTCAGGAGGGATCAGCAATAAACAGCAATGAAGTTTTAAGATTTCGAAGTTTTTTTAAATTAATTACTGTATATTTTGGGCAGATATTGCCTACTTCAGTGTTTCCAAACCCTGGTCCTCAAGGCACACTGCTCTGCATGTTTTAGACGTTTCCCTGCTTYAACGCACCTGACTCAGATGACTGCAGTTCAACAAAAGCCTGTTAATCAGTTATCAATTGAAAACAGCTGTGTTGAAAGAGGGAAACATCTAGAACATGCAGGGCAGTGTGCCTTGAGGACTAGCGTTGAAAAACACGGGCCTACTTGACATTAACGACCCATGAATCTTGCAGCCAGTGTTGGATTCTGACAGGAAGCTGCTGCTCACACCACTCATGCCTTTATTTTGTGTGCTTTCACATGTTGACATGCTCAGCATGAGCTCTTGTTTGTAAAACATTACCTATGCTTCTGTTTTTGACATTACATACATGAAATAATGTCCACAACATGTGACACGTCCATGGGAGGAATTCCTAATTAGACTCCAATGTCCTACACCGAATTATATAAAGGCACAGTATTCTATTCTATTCTATTCTATTCTATTCTATTCTATTCTATTCTATTCTATTCTATTCTATTCTCCTGCTATGTTGTAACAAAATAAACCTAAGTATAGATTACCTTCACTGAAATTGGGAAAAGTTGACCAGAACTGATATAAATATATTATCCGACTAACCATTATTGTGAATAAACAAACAAGCTGGTCTTTTTTTCTACATTTCCTTATGTCTATACTGTATGTTTTTATGAACAGTATAGAATTGGAGGCGTTTCTAATGATCAGTAAATTTATTTAAYTTAGTTTCAATCTGTAAAAATAAATGAGGCAGAATCACAGCTAAAGATAATAACCATGTTAGGATATTTACAATGTATTTCAAAGATTTGTTCTTTAAACCTATAATGTTCACAGATGATATTAACTTATTAGTCTCATGGGTAGAGCTAAAAGAACGAGTAAAAACARTGAAAAAATACTTGATTATGAACAATATTAGTTTGTTATGTATTAACTTAAATACAAGCCAGTATATTTTGTTTGGTGGCTAATTTTGATCTAAAACAAGTTAATAATGCAGAATTTAAAGATCTTATAAAATAAAAATTTGATCCTAAGCCGTTGGAAACCAAAGCATATTTAAATATTGACATTTTTTAAAATTTGCTTTTACTTTGAAAGTAGAATATTGTTAAATAATAAACCTTTTATATACTGTACTGTACTGCTTTTCTGAAATATTATACTGTATGTATTGGAGAAATGCATATAAATTAAATGAAGACCCAATATTTGGACTTTAAAACGTACAAGAGTATGTTTAAGAGAACCAGTTTGAAATCCAGATGTGTTTTGGACTCCATTTTTCTTTAGTTAGTACTTGGTTTTAATAAAATTAACACTGACTGCTGCCTTTAACACCAACATTTGACCAACATGAGGAATATAAATACCTCGGTGTTCATCTGGACAACAGACTGGACTGGAGACTCAACAGTGAAGCAGTCTACAAGAAAGGACAGAGCAGACTGTACGTCTTAAGGAAGCTGAGATCCTTCAATGTCTGCAGTAAGATGCTGCAGATCTTCTACAAGTCTGTTGTTGAGAGCGTCATCTCTTCTGCCATCATCTGTTGGGGCAGCAGCATCAGAGCCAGGGACCTAAAAAGGCTAAACAACCTGATAAAGAAGGCTGGTTCTGTTCTGGGGACGACTGTGGAATCTCTGGAGATGATGGTGCAAAGAAGGATTTTACATAAAATCAAGAACATTGTGGACAACCCTGACCATCCTCTTCATCAGACTGTCATAGAGACACAAAGTGTCTTCAGTCGGAGGCTTCTTCAACTTCGCTGTAATACAGACCGCTACAGAAGATCTTTCCTGCCCACAGCCATCAGCATCAATAAGTCTTTAGTTAAAAGAAGTACAACAACACCTAATTTCACTCTAGGATCAATAAATTATTTTTCAATTGAATTGAAATAAAAACATTAATGCTCTGTGTTGGGGTGACCTCAGCTATACTACCACATCAATTTTAACCCAATATCTGTAAAATCGACTGAGTTGCAGACATTTTTGTGTTTCTTTGGGGTTATTTTCTTTGCCAGCCATCTTGAATTGGATAAACTCCAAAAAATAATCTATTARTTTTTTTTATCCAAAAACATTTTTTTAATGAATTCAATCAAAATCCATTAAATTGATTCATAACATAATTTGCTAACATGACTGAAAAGACAAATAGACAGAAAATTACATGATTGCTCACTTTTCATGGCAGTGGGTGCATTTATGGGTTATAATATATAAATCATTAAATTGCAGTTACATTTATTAATGAACATTTGTGATCTTTGTGTATGAATGTTTTTGTTTTATATCTACTGGCTGTGAAACAAACTGCCCCTTGGGAATAACAAAGATTCTTGAACTTGAACTTATAATATGAATTGATTATTATAGGAAGATGATTGTGTAGTCTTGAACATTTGTGTCAGTTTTCTGTGGAAGCCAAGACGGGACATTTTCTGTATATAAATACTGTGTTTTCCATAATTTTCTTGTGATAACGACATATAATGTCTTATCACAAATTAACAAGGAGCGTTTTCTCAAGATAACAAGTTTTCCAGATGGTTTTCCTATTGTGTATGTTTTAGTGGAGACAACCTGGTCCCCTCAGCTGTTCATTGATGAAGATTACTGTCCATCTATCCATCCATCAATCCATCCACCAACCGACGGACGGACTGACTTTCATATCAGCTCTTGTCAGACGTCTGGTCTGACTGTATACCAGCAGGCGTTTAMACAGTGATCCTGATGATATAATAAACTTTATCAGTCACCAGCTGAGGGAACTGGACCATCTCCATAATTACTAAATGATGCACAGAAAACCATAACTCGTTATCTCGAGAAAACGGTCCTCCTCATTTCGTGATAATGAAAATATGTCATTATATTGCAAAAACATTTCTTGTTATTTCATGATAACGACATGTTATGTTGTTATCATGTGAAAACCATGGGGAACAGACGCTCTCGGCTTCCTTAGTTTTTAAAACTTTCGACCTGTTCATTTTTTGTTTGATGTGTTTCGTATTTTCAGGGTGATTATTTTTATTTGCACACGCCAAATCAAAATACTAAAATTATTTAGAATCATAACAGTGAGTTTGAAAGCAACAACTGGTTTTATTTTAATGAGGCCACCTACTTCTGCTTCTTCTTTTCAAAAAAAAAAAAAAAACTACACTACCCAGAAAGCTTTGCTGCAGTATAAATAGTAAGCCAATGGGCGGTCCTGCGGTGACATGTGGAGGAGGTAAGAAGAGGACTGTTACGGAGGACGCGTTCAGCTGTCAGAGATAACGCTGCTCTCACCTGGAGTTTACTGCCATGGACTTAACCGAGGCTGTGGAAATTATCCTGTGATGACCCACTTCCTGTCGCCTCTCAGTCTCTGACTGCCTCTGTCTTTTTGACGTCTTGGTCATTTTTTGGGGGGTTAGGTAAAGTCCTTGTCTGTTTGTAGTTTTCTAGTCAGCGCGTTTGCCTTTCTTCTTCTTCTTCTTCTGCTTCTGTTTATATCTGACAGAAATGAGAGCATCCCTGTCAGGAAGTAGCCCACTCGCTCTTTGTTTCTGTCGTGTTCTGCCGCGCGTGCTAAAAATAAATAAATAAATAAACCGAAACAAAAATGTAGGCAGGTTGGTTGGGATGTTTCTGTTTACCTTTTCTACTCGAAATGCAATTGTTTGTTTAAAATGACCATTTAAATTTTCTGCAGTAGACGRAATATAAAGTTTATATGTGGCAAGATTCGTCTGGAAACGTGCTGCTATGACCTTTAGTTTCTCACAGCTAAAGTTGCAGATTTAAAATGTGTAATAAGTTTAAGGTTTACAGGCATTTAACGCGTTTAAGCATAAATTAGAGGAAACATGTCAAAATTGGCATTATTTAATTTTTTTTCTTTGCTAGAAAGAAAGAAAACAAAAGTAACCTACTTTTCCCTCCTCATTGTGTTTCTGGGCTTCTGACACAAGCTGACTGTCCCCAGACTCCTCACTAAACTGCAGGATAGATTAGTTTCATCCAGAAAACATAAGAGTGCTCAGAAAAAAAAGAGGAACAAATGAGCTTTTATTTATTTCCTTATGTCATTATTATTGTCCACTTTTTAGTAATTCAAGAGTTCTTCACAGTGTTTACCTTGGGCTGCACAGATGAAATGTTTATAGAGTGCTTGTGTAAGTTTTCATGTATTAATGGACATTTTAGCAAAGATGTATTAATAAATTAGCTGTAGTTTTCATTGATGTATGGCCTAAATCAATTGTTTCTAAACGTTTTAGCTCTCAATCTACAAAATGATTGTGATACAGACATGTGACCCCACCTGTTGTCAGTTTAATAAATATACAAACTACTAATGAGAACCTAATCAAACATGAGCGAATTAAAACTATTAGCCTTAATATTCACAACGTCAATATTATTCATACAGTTTTTATTCTCCGTAACAGTTACAGTAAAAATATAAAAAAAAAAACATGCTGTGTGACATATTAAAAATGTAAGTTGATATTCGGAGATTAGTAGTGTTTTGCTCTTTAAATACCAAACGAGGACCCGTTATTTGGTGTTTCAGGACTCTCAGTGGGGCACTGACCCCAACGTTGTGAACCACTGTGTGAAATAAATGGATAATAAGTGGCGCTGTGACAACTGGACACCAGCATTCAGGGCAGACAAACCAGTCAAGTAACTTGTTCAGAGCAGTCACTGCTTTCTGTTTATTTGTACATTAGTTTGTAATTTCAARGCAACTTGAGGTAAACTGCTATTATCTGAGGTTTGTAAAGTAACCCTTCTCTGTTATGTATCATCTAAGAGTTCTCTTATCTTTTTAAGGTGCAGTTAACGCTGAGAAACCATGTCGGACAAAATGTCTAGTTTCCTCCACATAGGAGACATTTGTTCTCTGTATGCTGAAGGTACCACCAGCGGATTTATCAGCACTTTGGGGTAAGCCTGCTTCTTTTATGAACCATTCACTACCTCTGATAGAGAGTACTTGAACCGTATATGGACAGTATGAGGCAGAATACACAACTGATTTGATCAAAACTGATACAACTAAGCGTATATATATATATTTGTAATTTTATGACTGTTTCTTGTGCCAAAGACCTGGTTGCGCAGGTTGTGAAGTGGAGAGTTTTTWAAAAAAAATGTGTGTTTATATCTTAGGACAGCTTTAGTCAGCAGAAACATTTACTCAGGCATCAGTACCATCATTTATTAGATTGCAGTGTTTCAAAGTGTGGAGCTGTGCTGCATTCATCCAGTTAGCTACTTTAAAATAACACAGAGTTRTCATCTGAAAGCTTTCGCTGTCTGTAATTTTGGTTGAATTGTTTAAACAGATAGATTTGTTTTAAATGCTAAAAAATGCATTCATCCAAARAAACCAAAAAAAAAAAAAGCCATGACATCCTCATACAGTTTGAGCTTGTAGCAGTCATGGTCACATTTTCTGCAGGGCTGATAGCTGTCAAATGTCACATTTTAATATTTAATTTCTTATTACTAATTAAAAGCCTAGCAATCCTTGAAGGAATTCACTTTGCTCACCTTTCATGCAAAAGTTTTAAAATAAGATCATCTTATGTTGAAAAAAATGACAACGTTGTCGAGGTTTTGCTCAAGTTTTGGAAAATATGTAGTCTCACAATGTTACGAGACGTCCCTCTCAGAGTTTGTAGTGAATAACTCGCAGCTAGGGATGCACCGATATGAAAATTTCAGCCGATATGTATATCCTATATAGTTATTGCTGTTATGGCCAAAAACCGATATTTACCGATATTGCACAAACACACAAATTATATTATACTTATACTCACAGACACACTTGGGTCTTTTTTTGATACCATAAATAAACAACCAGACCTCTGACATGGCTCTACTTCAGTTATTCCTGGTTACGCAGCATCAGTATCACTATTATGATCAAACAGATGACGCTCAACCAACCAKCTCCCCTCCCAAAACAGAAACACAAAGATAAAAAGTGGGAAATCAATATCAGACGTTAATATCGACCCAGTTTTACATGTCAGACCAATATTCTAAAAAATGACCAAGGCAAGATAATGGCAAAGGGTGTTGCGCAGTTTGTTATAGAGTTGTCAAAACTCATTTTTATTGAGGGTCACATGAGCATTATGGGGGTCCTCAAAGGCCCAGTTGTAATTAACTTTAATAATAATATTACATTTTATTTATAAAGCACTTTTCAAGACACTCAAAGACACTACAGAAATAAGATTAAAAACAGCAACAGTAGTAACAATAAACGGGGAAATATTAAACATTTAAAGCAATAGATGTTTGGTGTTTACGTTTGACCAAACACGCAACRTCMCGTTCCTCGTCTCATTGCTACGACTGAGCACCACTAACAAACAATAACTGAGCTCTACATGGYATCCCCTGCATAGAAACAGCRTTTTAACAYGTCCTCTTATAAACACTGAAAAGTACTACACGCATGACTAAAKATTAACTAAATAACAGTAAATCCCTCTGGAAGTGGCGTTCCAGTTTAAATTTACAACCAGTTCAACTGGGTCACAGCGAAGATGCAGTGAAATGGAGGTTTKTACCAGCTGCCAGCTACTTCCACTTAGTTCCACTTACTTCCACTTAGTGGTGGAATGTTGTCATTTTGTGGGTAAAATAATCAACATCCATGATGGGAGATGTAGTTTATGGTCAATTCTGGCTTGAAAGCAGCTTTTGTTTTTTACATCAGTACATCTTAAAAGCTCACATGGGCCACAAAAAATGCCATGATGAGTTTGACATGTGTGTGTTAGTGCTTATAGAATCTGTGTTGAGGATCAATAGCTACTACCAGAGTTGTAAAGTAACTAAGTACAAATACTTTGTTACTGTACTTAAGTAGAATTTTTAGGTATCTGTACTTTACTTGAGTAATTATTTTTCAACGTACTTTTTACTTTTACTCATTACATTTTTACACAATTATCTGTACTTTCTACTCACTACATTTTTTAAAAAGGTAAGAAGTATAAAGTCGTTACTCCTATTTTATTCTGAGTTGTTATTACTTAAAAAAAATACTATCCTGATAAATTGTGTTTCCTGGATTGAGTGAATTTAATTGTGGTTGGATGAGAAGTATAAAAATATACCATTCTGACACCCTATTAGCTTGTACACAACCCATCACAGCTGCACGCCGTTAGAAAAAATATTTTTTGGAGAAGTCACCTCCCAATAAATGTCATTTGGAAAATCCAACTGCTCACTTTTACTCAGTACTTTTACTTTTAATACTTAAGTAGATTTTGTGTCAGAAATTTGCTTTTGATACTTAAGTACAAAAAATATCAGATACTTTAAGACTTTTACTCAAGCAATATTTTTAGAGAAGACTTTTACCAAAGTATTTTATGATAAGATACTTGTACTTTTACTCAAGTATCACTTTGAGGTRCTTTATACAACACTGGCTACTACCACACCCAATTTTAGGTTAGTGTCTGTAAAAATGGCATCTAACCAAATTGTTGTTGGCCTACATGGATTGTAGATCCACTCCACTGACTTTCTGCAAGCTTCATTAAAATGTGTTCAGTGGTTCATGAGAACCAGACTGAAACAGAAAGGTYTGCCTTTGTCTTTTCGGATGTGGGTGATGATGTTGAGTTTATTGTTTTACTCCTTTTCTCCCATTTTAGGCAGCCTGAATTACCCTCTATTTAATTGTCACGTCTTTAAATAGTTGCTATCTCGCCTCCTCCCTAATTGTAGGCCATGAGTTAGTGTCTTATTTAGTGAGACTAGAACAAACTGTGTCCCTTAATTGACAATCACAGGAACAGCTGAAAGAAAGAGGAGGGTCATAGAGGGGTTGGTGACGTTAGGTCTTTATGTTTACATGTTGTCTCTCTCCTGGTTGTTGTTTGCTTTGCACACTGCAGTTGTTGTCATGAGCTCAGCGCCAGTATTATCCTGTCCTCCCTCACCTTCTCGGATACTGCGACGTTCCYCCTCTTGCTGTGTAACAATTCTATCTGCCTCTCGGCAGCTGTTGGAGCCGGTCCTCTCCCCTCATCCTAAAAGCTGTGCTCTTTCACAGTTTCACTGTTTTGCGTCACCTACCATAGCAACAGATGTGTGAGCAGCTTTGATGACTGCCAGCCATGACAGCGCTCATTTGTCAAATTTCCTGTCCTGTGTGGTACACCCCCCCCCCCACACACACACACACACACACACACACAAACACACACTTGCAACTGCTGTGTGTACTTTTGTTTAAAGAGAGAAGCTAAGAGGACGAACCTAAAAATAGTATCATTATATTAGATGTCACCCGTGTTGTCAGGATTCTGAATGTCACCCCTGAGAGACCGCTGCATCCATCTGGACACACACTGACAGCCGAAGGTGCTGTGTCACAAAAAGCAAAACCAAATTCCCTCTTGACCTTTGGTATCACTGACTCTTACTGCACCTGTTTCATTTTGGATCTTTGCCCACTAATACATCAACACGGTCAAAGTACCRTCTCTTTATTTCGCACAGCAAGGYGTTTTTTCTCTCTCATCGTTGCGCTCCAGTGGTGCAGTTTATCAGCTAGAAAMGGCTAAAGCTAGAGCAGATGGAGCAGCCTACAGAGGTGTTTTATTTGTGTTAACCCACAATGCAATAGTACTCTCAGGAGTTCCCATTAAAGTCCTTGACAATGCATTGCTTTCATCATAAAATCAATATTAAAAAGCTCTAAACATGTTTGTTAAGTTTTATGAAGGGTGATAACTGTCCTTAAAAAGACATGAAACRGTTGCCAATGTGAAGGTCTTGTACTTTTTTTGTTCATTTGTTTTTCTTGGAGTGGGGGGAAGGATTTGTTATAAAATGAAAATAAAACATGTCTTAGATTATGTCGTCCTCTGAGCTCAATCCTTTGAGTGCTACAGAGTTCACAGAGTTTTCAGCCTTTCCTGTTTTATGTTAAGTTGAATTATTTTTAGTCTGGCTAAAACTGGACTTTTAAAGTGCRCGCAAAGATCTTAGACAACCAAAATTGTATAGAGTCAAATGGTCAAAAACATTTTAATACAGTTAATGCAGCTATTAGACATGAATTATGCCAAATATGGTCATCTGGGCCTAAATTGGCCAAAGAGCTCTGCACACTTCCTGCCTCAGGTTTGCAGTCTCTGATCTTGGTTATTCAGATACCATTCTGAGCCAAATAGTTGTTTTTTTTTTTATATTTATGCTGCGCTCTATAGTTGGCTTACATTCAGTTGGGAAGGAGATCCTCGCAGGGCTGCATCAGAAACTTAATCAAGTATTTATTTTCCTCTAGTCCAAGTTTTAAGTCATTCTGAATGTGATCTAACTGTCCTTCAACATAAACTCAGTGAGTCAGCATTTTTATTATGACTTGGACATTTTTTTATCATCTTATATATCACATCTGATTTGGTCTTTAGGCCTACTGTATGCCCAGCTCGACTTCTGSCAGTGTGTTTTGAGATTATCTGATTGAACCCCGGGTTTACACACTGCATGCAGTTCTGCTCTGTTTCACTGTGYTGCGCAGTTCACCGTCATTCGTTTCCACCACAATTTACACTGCGTCCGCTCCACCCCTGGATGACACTCAGAGGAACTTTTAAGAAGCATGTGCAGGAAAAGCGAGATTGCGCAATAAAGTCACTGATTAATGTGGAAGTTGGAGCAAAAKAATTCTTTCTGTGGAAGACGGACTCCACAAACAGTTGAAACCACATCGCTGTCTTTTTGAAATTCTTATTTCAGAATCAAATCCAGTTGTGTTTTCTGCTTCCCAAACAGATTTCGATAAAATTAGTCTGTCTTTCGTGAATTATTTAAAAAATATGGATGTTGTCCTCGTTATTTTTCCTGTTAGTGTGGTGTAATCTTTGTAGATTGACTTCACTTACCCCAATAACTTATTTTAGCGGACTGCTGTGCGCATGCCATCATCCTGCTGATGCGGTGTAAACGCTCACCTTGATTACAATGGTTGTGTTTTTACTGCCGAGGTCGGAGTGTAGTGCGGCGGAGAGGAACGGACACAGTGTAAATTAGGGGTTTAGTCTCTGGACTGGAAAAGTACAAACAAATATCAAAGTGCCTGAAATCTTGTAATTATAAATTCTACCGCATTATTATTCCAATAATTTTTTTTACTAGTTCCAATATACTTTGTTTTATAWATTACAACCCCATTTTTTTAATAAACAAAAAACCAGGCTACATGTTGAGACTACATGTCAGTTACCATTGACCAGTCATTACTCTGAGAGTGTATTTTCTCTATGGTTTTCAGCCTACAACATTATTTTGTGGTTTGTCTGAAGGAAGAGGACAGCTGCTGAAGTAAATGCTAAAGGCTAAACATGCAAACTGTTTGAGTCATTTACTGATCTTTAATATCCAGTGTGTTGATTTTTTAGTTTTTTAGTTTTTATTCTTAGAATGCTGTATTTGTCCAGATTTAGCAGCTCTTACACCAACTGTACACCTATATGCATCAGTAAACATCCACAATTCATATTTGTTCATTACATTGATGTAAGTTTCTGTTTGACAGGTTTTTAGAAAGTATTATWGAAACTTAGGTCCTCTGTGCTTTTTAATTAACGGCACCCATCTCACGTTTTAAAAGAGTAATCTTTATCTGAAATTTAAAAAAAAAAGTTTGTTTTTGTTTGCTCATGCTTCATTGTTTTATTACATGAGGAATATTGTTGAAAATGTTTTTATTTATTAAAACACTACAGATTGTTATTAGAAGTTTTATAAATGCTGTTAGTTTTGAACGACTGAGTCACTATAATGATGGTGGGTGTTCCTCAGGCTGGTGGATGACCGCTGCGTGGTACAACCAGACTCAGGTGACCTCAACAACCCACCTAAGAAATTCAGAGGTAAGGATTCCCTGTCATTCAAACATCTGCTGATTTAAAGGAGGGTTGTATTTAGCAAAAAATAACTTTTTAGTTGTTTTATATCATGTTGTAATGTCATTCCCTCATCACAAATATACCCAGGGTGTTGCTTTGACTCATTCATTCATGTTTGAGAAGTCTATGAATCCGCTGTGGTAGCCATGTGGAGCTGCCTAAATGTTTTCTGGTACAAAGCTCCACCTATTTACACAAAGCGCCTCCCTGGAGCTCTGTCTACAGCTGTGCTCCTGCCCCACAGAGCAGAGAGCACAGCTCTCCACGCAGCTCCAGGGGCAGCGACATGTAGCAAACACCTGGTGGAACTGCACATTTTGTTGAGCTTAAACTTCTCAGTCCAGTTCTTGTTTAGATTAAAGAAAGGAGGCTAGTTTCAAGATGTTTAGATATGATTGCAAGTCAAGTTTATTTTTGATATATACAGCATTTTCATATCAATTGAAGTTAAGATAGTTACTTGATTGTGCTATAGAATTCAGCTACTGTATGTGTCTGGAAAATGCATAATAACCCCCCTTTTAAAGGGATCCCCGATTAGTTGTAACATTACTTTATTTGATAAACATATATTTTAACTGTAACATAAAGACTAAAAATACTGTAGGCTGT
>NW_013952714.1:494494-497636 GCF_001266775.1 Austrofundulus limnaeus | reverse complement strand
GCTCATGACCATAGATGAGGGTAGGAACGTAGATCGACCGGTAAATCGAGAGCTTCGCTTTCTGACTCAGCTCTTTCTTCACCACGACAGACCCGTACAGCACCCGCTTTACAGCAGACGCTGCGCCAATCCGCCTGTCGATCTCCCGCTCCGTTCTTCCCCCATTCGTGAACAAGATCCCCAGATACTTAAACTCCTCCACTTGAGGCAGGACGACCCCCCTGACCCGGAGACAGCGCTCACTTTAATACTTAAAACAAAACACAAGTACAAGGAACTCAGAAGATCTAAGAAGGAGATAAAGTTTGTTAGGAAGTTTGAGAACAATCCAGGAACAATCAAGRTTCAAGCCTGTCAAAWACTGGAAAGTGCTGGAACACCAGTGTCATGGTCAACAGTAAGATTTTACATCACCGTGGACTGAGTGGGTGATAACCAAGAGAGTAKGCAGCTACCCACAAACACCTAGTGACATGTTTTATGGCCAGATGACACTGTATCACAACATTGTACCAGCTGGTAAGCTTGGTAGTAGTTGCATCATGCTATGGTTTTGGTGAACTGCATAAAATGGATGGAACAGCATAGAAAAAGGACCTCCAAATTTTTCACCCATCTCAAATCAGCATCTAGACCCATGAACACATTTGCACAATGCATCAAAATTGGTTTGGGGTTGAGCTAACATTAAGAATGATCTCCCAAAGCCATGATCTCAAACTTAAACTCGAAAATTTGGAGACTTAAGCCAGATCTGTGCCAGGAAACTACTTTAAAAAAATCCATTGATTCTACCAAAAATAGTCAAATATGCAGCCAGGATAATGCTAAATGCCGGATGAATTGTATAAGAAAATGTGCTGCAACTTGCTAAGAAATATTTAACCAAATTTTACTTGGAGTTTGTGTATTTGTTTGAAATTTGATGTAAATGTTTTAGTAATTGTGGATTGAAAAATCTACAATAAATTCAAACTTTTGCACCCAGTTATTTTAAGAAACCGTTTAAGTTGTATTTTGTTCTGTAAAAAGAACAGTTTATATCAATATTAACATATGGGCCTAGATAGTTTTTTTTTTATTTTTGAGAACTAAGATGTCAGAATGAAACCCAACTCTTTAGGATTTTTCCCTTTTTTTCTTTTTCTTTTTTTTTTTAGAAAATACCGTGTATTCATACAATTATTTTCTAGATTTACACTGCAGACTGAATCCACCCAAGTAAAAAAAAAAAAACAAATGAAAAAATAGGGCTTTGTTCATAGTTTAATATGGGTGGGTAGTATCAGCTCCCTTTAAATACAGTCAGAGGTTTTACTGGATGCATTGATGGGGACATTGTTTGTCCTAGAAAACTGTAAAAATATTTTGCCTCCCAATCCTATTCTTTAATGTAATATGTGTTCTCTAAGTTAACACATGAAAGCGAAGATGCAGTACATCAAAGTGAACTGGTAGTATTTTAAAAGGAAAGAAGGAAATTTAAGTCTTGACACTATTGCAGGGCCGTCTTTGGACACAGGTTGGGGCCAAAAAAGTTAAGCTAACTAAATGTTTTGGAATCTGTGAGGACTTTGTAAACCCACCAAAACTGTTGTTTTTGTTATAAATAATAAATTAAAACATACTATACAAACCTCATTTTTGTAGGTGAAACAAGCAAGTGCAAGTTGAATATATTAAACCTGAACCTGTAGGTTGTTCTGAGAAACTCAATTTTAGGAAAAACGTTTTAGGCTCTAACATTTGTAGCATAACAGTATAACATTTAGTTGAACCTTGAATGCACTGTGTACATTTATTTGTATTTTTTATTTGAAAAGAAGTAAATATTTTTTAGTTGTTCAATTATAGATGCTGCAATGTAAATAAACCACAGACGAACGGACAAAATTATTTTCTGTCTCTTCAACAAATTACATTTTATGCACGTTTTTAACAATGAAATAATGTAAATTAATTTAATCAGCACCTGAAGTTTTTCTTGCATTTATCTTGATGGATGAATTGAACATGTATTTGTTGGTGACTATAGTCTTTTCTTTCACCACTTTGATAAAGGCATCTGCAGCTCTCCTGCAGTAGATCTGATCATCAGCAGCAGACAGGTCACTGTTTCATGGCGTGAAACAAAGCCTTTTCTTTCCTGCTGGAAGATGCAAAGAAACAACTAGGCCCCACTTGTTCATTTCTAACTGAGCTATTCAAATCCTATTCAAAGCAGTGGTTTATCATCACATTTCAGACTGCAGGTAGAGCAGAGACTCACTGATTAACTGGTATTAAACTTTTTCATATATACTGTAGGTTGCCCCATTTGTTTTGTATTTTTTAAAGCGCTGACATAATTTACAGTTAAACTCTAGTAGGCAAGTTAGTATTTAAATGTATGTCCAGTACTTTGCAAATGTTTTAAACCATTACTACTTTATTGTTTGTTTTGCTTCCATAAAGTCAGACTTGGTTTTATTCTTAAGTGATCATAATGAATGGTTCTCCAAAGTTTCTGAAGGTCTTTCAGAGTTTCTTTTTGGAGTTTTGGATTTTTTTGTAACTTTTTTTTTGCCAAGTCCTTGTACCTGTCAAAGATAACACACAGATTGTAAAGTGAGGACCTAAGAACAGAAGTAGACAAGTGAAGGACAAAAACAGAATTGCTAGATCTGACCAAGTTTCAACAGCAGATGAGTCTGAAAGTCAAGATTTATAAAAAAAGAAAGTGGGAGAAATTTCAGCCCAACCTGACACATGCAAATAAAGATCAGATTGAAGTTATTTTAGATCTGTAAAGAAATTTTAATTCATTTTAAAAGTCAGTACAAAAAAGGCAATTTTATTTTATTTTTTTTGTTTTATAATTTTCTGTTACTCATATTACTTTGATTTTGGTTCTGGTTTAATCATTAAACTTGTGGGAAACACCATTTAGCCTCATTTATTATCAATCTGCCATCACTTTTCTGTTTTATACACTTAATTCACCTCTTGCTAAAAGCTCCCATTTCCTGTTTTTTTAAATGATTTTTTTTTCATTCAAAACTCTTAAAGGGGCAATATCATGTAAAATCAACTTTTTTGAGTTTTATATCATGTTATAATGTTATACTCTCATAAAAAACATGCCCAAAGCCTTGCTTTGACT
>NW_013952714.1:492173-493607 GCF_001266775.1 Austrofundulus limnaeus | reverse complement strand
CTCCTAAATCACTCGTACGCACAACTTAAGAACAAATCTGTGTGTACGAATGGTTCTTGCATGAGGCCCATTGTTGTGAGGCATTCTTTATTTGGCATGAACATGTTCTACTCAGAATGAACTCCTGGTAAGCCTTCACACTGCAGCGCACGTCACAAACATACAGCAACACAGCGGCAGACAGGCATCTTGTTTGATGCAATGACAGCTCATAATTTGCCCTTTTCTCCTGAACCATCACTGGTGTTATTGGTAACGTAAATGGCAAGTTTTCAAAATCAATTCTAACCTGAATGCTRTTGATTTTTGTCCTTTTGCTGATCTGTAAAAGTGGAATGTCCGACTCTAATAAGCTGCCGTAAATAGAGAACATACACTGACTTATTGTCTGCACTCAGGCTGCAGTTTCTAATCATGGCTGATGAAAGGTGATAAAGTAAAGATGGCTAATTGGCTAATTAAGTTGCATTTAATTAATCCCCTCGGTAAGATCTGTCCTCAGCATTCAGCTCAACCTAGCAAGGATAAAGTTAGTGCAGAGTTTCCAGTCTAAGGTTGTTTTGAGTCAGCAGCAGTGAGTCAGCAGCTGACATTCAAAACGTGCCACATTTCATTTATAGCTTTAAATGTTGCTTTTATTAGTCAAACTAGAAAGATGAGACAAGTTTAATGACAGTCTTCCTCAATGTCAGTTAGGTGTGGTTTGTGGGGTATGCAAATACAAGTACACAAAGCTTTTGGTAAAGTAAAATACTGGTGTGCTGTGATCAGGTCATCAATTCAAACTTTCCTGATGCCACTAAAAATGTTCTCTGGCTCCCTCTAGTGCTTGTATAAAGTGTGGCAACATTCATCTTGAMCTGTTCCTGAATATTTAAATATTTCCTCTTTTGATTAACCTCTTAAGGCCGAAGGGTTTTCTTGTTTTTGCTCAAAATACCATGCTGAAATTTAATTGAGTGTATCTCAGCATTTACAAACTCTACTTAAATAATCTGGGTATCAAAATAAAGTTAAAACTTGGGAGATTTTATTAGTAATGTAAGTATTAAAACAGCTGCTGTGGTTTTAGAGATATTGGGTATGGAACATATATTCACTCTCAACTGAATAATCTTTTCATTAGACAGTATATAACCTATTTAAAACCATAATGACTCAGGCTAAAAACTCTTGGAAACCATAAATCCACTTGTGGACATTACCTGCGCAAAGATTCATGCTGCTAAAATTAACTGGAGCAAAGTTACAGAGGTTTTAGTAAAGAAATTTTGCATTTTGTCATGTTGCACATGACAGACCATGATGGTAATAAATGTTAAGTAATCTTAGTTTTTTTTTGTCCAAAGGTTATTTATTTTTTCTTACCTGCCTTAAAAACTTATTGATTGTTCTTTTGAAAAATTATCCAAACATTTATTTGTCACCATATAT
>NW_013952714.1:490391-491631 GCF_001266775.1 Austrofundulus limnaeus | reverse complement strand
ATATAAAATAATGAGAAATTATATTTGACTTCAGTTGGATCATATTCACTCAAAATCAAGTGGAAAAAAAACTTTCAACGTCACTTGACAACATATTTAGGTATCTACTTTGACTTGCTTTAAAAATGTCAACAATTATTCTTTTACAGATTAGCTTATTGGTATTTACAGATTTGCAATGATGCCATTTTGTACAGTTTGTTTACTTTCTGATTCAACTGCTTGACATTTGAAGTGTGTTTGGTGAATGTAAAAACAGTTCCCATCAGCTTTTAGCCAAGATTATTAGCTTTCTTTCGATGCCAAACATGTCCAGGTTTAACTGACAGATCTTAAGTTAAAAAAGTTTAAATGAATAGAAAACAGAAAAAAGCTGTTTTGCATGGCATAGGGCTCAAGAGGTTAAAGAGAATTTACTTCCTTATTTGAAAGTGGCTTTCATCATGTTCAACAGAAAAATAACTACTGTTCTCTGTGTGTGCTACATCTTCCGTTTGAAATGTATTTTGAGTGCTTTTTCTGGGTGTGTATGTTGCGCTTGCAGGTTGTGATTGGAGACAAAGTAGTCCTTAACCCTGTAAACGCAGGGCAGCCTCTTCATGCCAGCAGTCACCAGCTAGTCGATAACCCAGGATGTAACGAGGTACACCTGTTTCTGCCCTTACGGGCCTCTAAAATAATGAGTTTATTAAAGTGGAACATTCAGACAAGTTTCAGGTTTTGCTCAGATTTTCTSTTTTTTTCAGGTTAATTCTGTCAACTGCAACACAAGTTGGAAAGTTGTTCTCTTCATGAAATGGAGCGACAACAAGGAAACGATACTCAAAGGGGTTGGTGTTTTCACAAGCATTTAAACCGCACTGATTATACCTACATATTAGTATTGTTAAATGTGCTGTTTAAAAAGAAAAATGACCATTTATTTGCTGCATTAAAATGCTGACCAGTGCATTACATTTGTTTATGTTTATTGGTTTYGATGTGATTGCAGGGCGATGTCGTTCGGTTGTTCCACGCGGAGCAGGAGAAGTTTCTTACCTGTGACGATCACCGGAAGAAGCAGTATGTTTTTCTCCGAACCACCGGCCGACAGTCTGCAACGTCAGCCACAAGCAGCAAAGCACTGTGGGAAGTGGAGGTTTGTACAACATGTTCTCCAAAGATAAACCTGAATGTATTTTATTTTTTGTGTGTGTGTGTGTGTGTGTGTGTGTGTGTGTGTGTGTGTGTGTGTGTGTGT
>NW_013952714.1:470535-490001 GCF_001266775.1 Austrofundulus limnaeus | reverse complement strand
AGTTTTAGGGTCAGGCAGGTACCTGTGAGGTTAGTTTTAGGGTCAGGTAGGTTCCTGTGAGGTTAATTTTAGAGTATATGGTCAGGGTTAGGATAAAAAGTCTAAAAATAATGAAAGTCAATGCACAGTCCCCATGGCGTTGAAGAACAAACATGTGCATGTGTGCGTGTGTGTTTGTTCCATTTTTGATGTTGTTTCAACAAGAAGATGTCATATCAGTAGATATTTTTTAATGATTTTTGCCATGTTTTCTCATCACCAGGTGGTTCATCATGACCCATGCAGAGGAGGTGCAGGCTACTGGAACAGCTTGTTCAGGTTTAAACATTTAGCCACAGGGTGCTATTTGGCTGCAGAGGTGGGTGAGGTGAGTGTTAATTATTTATTGTGTACAAGGCTATAATCACTTCATGTTACTGTAATTTATATTACTACATCAGATTTTGTTTAAAGGCTTGGGGTGTATTCACACCTGACACATTTGGTCCGCTTTAAACAGACCAGAGTTCATTTTCCCCTGTTGGTCCGGACCTTTTATGCAGGTGTGAATACACTCATGCAAACCCTGGTGTGGATCAAACAACCGGACCAAGAYCCATTTTTGAAGTGGTCTCTGTACACTTCCAAACAAACTCAGACCAGCTAGAATACAGACCGGCTTCAAACCGAACCAACATTTTGGACTTCACAAGCCACCATTGCTAAGTAACATGGTAACAATTAAACCTTCAGTGTTGCTGATGCTACAACTGCAATACAAACAATGGCTGTGTCTAAATGTCGCATTGGTATACAAGCTATCCCTATCATGGCATGTGCAAACCCTCCATTGGTTACAGAAAGACTAAGCAGGCAGTATGACCGCTCGGCAGCCGACCGGTCGACGCGCCGTCACGTGGTTGTTCAGCGTTGGTTTTCACACACACCTTTCATAACTCCTCAGACACCCTGCCCCGAGCTCCTGGGAAACTCCTCCCACTGCAGCATACGTCACTGCATGGGTTTTCTCTACTGGTGGAGTCCAATGCTGAAAAAAAAAGTCAGAGACTCGTCACCTGACATTATTTATCCACAAACTGGTCCTGGATTAAGCTCCAAAGTTTTCATCAGTCAGATTTCACCGTGAAAAACGTCTGTTTTATCCCCTTTTATGAGGTTTTGGCCGTTTGACTATCTTCATAAATCGCTGCTTCCTGGTAACAGTCAACTCTGGAATGAGTAGTTGAAGCAAACACAGCGTCAGAGCGCTTTCAGCACAAACACTCCTACAAACTTCTGATCAATCACACCATATACAGTAGTTCGTATGTGTCCTTATGTGGAGGGGGGTGAAAAGTTTGACCTGCGGGTTGCGACAAGAAGTGCCGAAATGTCGGCAATGCAAACAGAAGTGACGCAATTTTCGTCATGAAACTGCGACAGTCGGCATGATTTCAGCAGTTCGGCAGCAGCATGCTGGAGCCAAGGAGGTCCAAAAGGTCAATTCGTAGGTGCCTTTTCATGCGGCCGACAAAACCCCGAAAACATCCTATGTCGCTGATTATATCCCAGAATTCATTGCACCTTCAGCAAATTCAACAGAAAACAAAGACAGCTGATTTTTTTAAAATTATTATTATTTTATGGTGGAGTTTGTTTTGTTTTTATTTTTATGACAGAGTTTGGAAATTTATCATTGACCAAAGGATGTAAGTTTAACAACTCAGCTGAAGAAACTTTTGTTGCAGTGAGATGTTAAATAAAATGCAGTTACGGGTGCTGAAACTGGAGGTAAACCCAAATTATTAATGCTTTTTATTCATTTACTTGTAAGCTTTTCTATTAAAACTGAATTTTATGACGTTGTACCTAAAACAACTGAAGCATTGTGGTATAAAACATATGATGGCAACAAGACAGAGCGTGGTCACGCAAACATAYCTTTTTCCATCTACTAGACCATTTCATTCCACATCTCTTTATGCAGCCGACTCGAGCGGCCTACGGCCCACGTAGACTGTGGCCAACGTTGGTTGCAACCCATGAATTGAGACAATAATTGAGCTGTTGTGGGTCAGGGCTCGCGGAGTATCTTGTCTCCTCTGTGATGTGGTACGCATTAGCCAATGTCGTCTCAAAATTAGAAGTATATCAACACAAAACCTTCTTTTGAATGTGCTGCTCTTGAAATTCAAAATGATATTATAGCTTTATTATCAGTACCATCTCTATTTCCGGGTCTGTACTGTCCCGCCCCCATCATTTCTGTCCAACRGGAGCAATGACYGTCACCTGCGTGGCTTTGTTTATAAATTATAGCCCCTTGCAAAAAAGCACAATGTGATTTTTTTTCTTTTCCTTGGCTAAATATTGTTGCTGTTACACCTTTTTGGGTTGGAAATACTGGACGGCTCCATGATATTTTTATTGCATTGTTGTATTGTGTATTTTTGTATTGTACAGCACTTTGTGAAGTTATTTCTAAGAAAAGTGCTTTATAGATAAAATTTTACTTACTTACTTACTTAAACTGCACCACATGAAAACAAAACAAAACAAAACAAAAAGTCCACTTTTAATCCAGACCAAACAAGTGGACCAAAGGACTTTCATGGTGTGATTACACCCTTGGACTATATGGTAACAGTTTTGGTAGAGGTGTAGTAGAGGACAACAGTTTGTATTTGTTGATGCTGAGGATGAAGATTTTTGTCCTTTTTTAGGTGAATCCAGAATTTGAGGAGGAAAGTGCTGAACAACGTTGCTCAGTAAGTTAGCTCAACCTCCTATCCTATTTKCCATCTAATGCTGGGTTCTGTTTTACTTATGAGCCTTTTTGTTTTTTGCTATAGGAGGTGGACTTTACACCATTTAATTTCCAGGTACTGTAACATAATTTCCTGTTGGCCTCAAACACCTGGCTGCAATAAGAGTTACTGTCTTGAATTTGATAGTTTTCTTTCTTTTTTTTTTTTTTGTTCTGTATTGGTGTCATTGTCTGTTACGTGCTCTTTCCTTTCCGATCAGTTACTGACACAGCTATGGTTTCTGTTTTTCATCAGCATCAGATTTATTTGTTTTAGTTGCACCAAATTACCACTAGGTGCCACTGTGTCTTCATCTTAACTGATTTCATCATTTTGGTTGCATCCATCACATTGTGCTGGAGAGACACAAAAGTCTGATTCAGTTTTTTTTTCACTACTTCTTTTTGGAATGAGAAAATATTTTCAAAATCTTCAGTGGTGACTTACAGATCAAAGTGAAAACCTGCAAACTTCTTTACTTTATATAATATTAAAAACTGTTGTGTTTCCACAGATTCCTGTCTGCTCTTTTCACTGTATTTTTGTTCTCTTTTAGCTGGATGCAGACAATGAAGCTCTTCGAGGCCGTCTCCGTGCTCCACAGGAGAAGATCATGTACACTCTGGTTCCTGTTCCCGACGGGATGGATATCTCCTCTATCTTTGAGCTGGACCCCACCACTCTGAGAGGAGGTGATTCCATGGTGCCCAGGTATGACTTGTACACCTGTCCTTGTGCATTTACAGTGGGGTGTGAAAGTTTGGGCAGCCTTGTTAATTTTCCTGATTTACCTTTTATAAATCATTGATTGGATAAAAATAATCAGTTAAATATATCATATAGGGGACAAACACAGTGAAATTTGAGAAGTGAAATGGTTTATATGATTTACAGAAAGTGTGCAATAATTGTTTAAACAAAATTAGGCAGGTGCATAAATTTGGGCACCATAAAAAAAACCCTTAACTCAATATTTAGTAGCTCCTCCTTTCACAGAAATAACAGCCTCTAAACACTTCCTATAGCTTCTAATGAGAGTCTGGATTGTGGCTGAAGGTATTTTAGACCACTCTTCTTWACAAAACATCTCTAGTTCATTCAGGTTTGATGGTTTCTGAGCATGGACAGCTSTCTTTAAGTGACACCACAGAGTTTCAATAATATTCAGGTCTGGGGACTGAGATGGTCATTCCAGAACRTTGTACTTGTTTCTCTGCATGAAKGYCTTAGTAGATTTTGAGCAGTGTTTAGGGTGGTTGTTGGAAGATGCAGCCCCGGCGCATCTTCAGCTTTGTCACTGATTCCTGGACATTGGTCTCCAGAATCTGCTGATGGTAAATGGTAAATGGTACTGAACTTATAGAGCGCTTTTCAAGTCCCTCCAGACCCCCAAAGCGCTTTAACCTAACAGACATTCACCCATTCACACTCACAGTCACATTCACACACTGATGATGGCAAACTACACTGTAGCCACAGCTGCCCTGGGGCACACTGACAGAAGTGAGGCTGCCATGCAACGGCGCCACCGGACCCTCTGACCACCATCAGTAGGCAAGGTGGGTGAAGTGTCTTGCCCAAGGACACAACGACTGAGACGGCTGGACGGGGGATCGAACCAGCGACCTTCCGGTTCCAGAACGACTCCCCTAACCACTCTGCCACAGCCGCCCCTGATATTGGTTGGAATCCATGCGTCCCTCAACTTTAACAAGATTCCCAGTCCCTGTACTGGCCACACAGCCCCACAACATGATGGAACCACCCCCACATTTTACTGTAGGTAGCAGGTGTTTCTCTAGGAGTGCTGTATGTTTTCCTCCATGCATAACGACCCTTGTTCTGCCCAAATAACTATTTTAGTTTCATCAGTCCACAGCACCTTATTCCAAAATGGAGCTGGCTTGTCCAAATGTGCTTTAGCATACCTCAAGCAGCTGTTTGTGATGTGGGCGGAGAAAAGGCTTCCTCTGCATCACTCTCCCATACAGCATCTCCTTGTGTAAAGTGTGCTGAATAGTTGAACGATGCACAGTGACTCCATCAGCAGCAAGATGATGTTGTAGGTCTTTGGTGCTGATCTGTGGGTTGACTCTGACTGTTCTCAACATCCTTCACTTCTGTTTATTGGAGATTTGTCTTGGTCTGCCACTTCAATCCTTGACTTGAACTGTGCCTGTGGTCCTCCATTTTCTCACAATGTTTCTCACAGAGGAGACTGAAAGCTGAAATCTCTGATAGCTTTCTGTATCCTTCCCCTAAACCATGATGGTGAACAATCTTTGTCTTCAGCTCATTTGAAAGTTGTTTTCAGACTCCCATGCTGCGACTCTTCAGAGACGATGCCCCCCTTAAATACCCTTTCTCATAATTGGAGTCACCTGTGTATGGAGTTCAAGGGTCACTGAACTTATCAAACCAAATTTAAGTTCCAATAATTAGTTCTAAAGGTTTTGAAATCATTAAAATGACAACAGTGCCCAAATTTATGCACCTGCCTAATTTTGTTTAACCAATTATTGCACAGTTTCTGTAAATCATATAAACTTCATTTCACTTCTCAAATATCACTGTGTTTGTCCCCTATATGATATAGTTAACTGATTTTTTTATCCAAACAATCAATGATTTATAAAGGTAAATCAGGAAAATTAACAAGGGTCCCCAAACTTTCACACCCCACTGTACACTAACATCAACAATACACCGATGTTAAGCTCCAAAATAAAGGACCATGTTCACAAAACATTAATGCATATAATGTTCATTTTTGGTTACTGCGATATGTGAAGAAAACTATGAAGCGACTGAGGAAGGAGTTGAGACATATATTAGTTTGCAGATGATGTCACGGAGGATTTCAAAGATGTGCTCTTCCTTTAATAGACGAAAATAACATCAAGTATTTTGTAAATTCAGAGGGACTTTTTCACCAAATGACAAATACTTTAACACAACATCAACCTATCGAACGGACCACAATGATGTCAAGGCAACAGCATTTCAAAGCATGAGTGCAGTAGCCTTTTGACTCATGTGTTTGGCTGAGGGGAATTTCGAACACCAGCAGAAATCAGTTTCTGAATGTGTAGAGAAGGATCCGATTTGTTTTGTCACCTGCTGTTTTTGGTCTTTCTTACTTGCTTTGTTTAGTAATTGTAATTTATTTAAATTATTTGCTTCAGACGTTGGAAAAAGTTTGATAATTAATAGTGGCAAAGCATTTAGTTTATTTTTATTTTACAAAAAAATTGTTTTTATGCCCTAATGATCTTTGTGCCGTCGGATAATTACCAARAAAAGCTGAGGAAGTGGCCGTTGTGTGTGAAGCAGGAAATAAATCAATCCCTATTTTAACAGTTCTCTTTTGTGTTAACGTACCTTTTTATGCGCATCTTGAGTGTTATTGTATTTTAAATGCAAGTATGCTGTTGATGGAGCCCCGTCGAAGAAAAAAAAAAGTCATCATCGGGGACAAACAAAAAATATTTTTTCTGTTCTATGTATGGACAAAAACTCTAAATTTCAAAATACTGTTAAAGTTTTAATTATATTTTGATTATATTTATGGTCAAATAAAAACAAAAATTGAGTAAACATAATCTGACAGAATTTATTTATTTTCATCACTTTATTATTTTTTTTATGAAATTGAAGCCGTCATGTCTTCATTATCCACTGACGTGGTGCTGGCTACTACTCCTAGCACCTCCCTCTCTGACCTCCTTTAACCTCGTCTTTTAGACTTTAACCAGGGGATTAATTATTGCAAGTCGGAAACATTACACAAAGGTACGACTGTGGGCATCAGTAGGCAGTTACAAAATGCTTGCCAAGAATCTGGCTACTATCTGCTGTTATTGCCTAAAGCCAGAAGCACGATGCAGACGCTCGCAGTAGTCCCACAGACACGTGGAGTAGGCTGGAAGCTGTTAGCATGAAGTACATGGTCAGATCAACCTTCACTGTGTGTGACGGTTTATTCTTAATGCAGGGACGATGGAACGGTACAGGTCAAGGTGCAATAATACAACACAGAGGGCTGAAGTGGTCATAAACAGCCTGTTCTCTTCCCTCACCTGCATACTTTGTTCACTTGTAACTAGCAACACACAGACAGTGATATAAATGAGGTGTGCCATTACTACAGTGCATTGTGCAACAAATCTCGTCTTGCTGATTCACTCATTTTTCTGTTTACATTGGCATGATTACAAAAACGTGATTTTTAATAAGCTGTTTTTGGCTTCTTCACAGTCAGGTGCTGTTTATTATGCTAAGGATTGATGCAGTTAGCTCTCTGTCTTTGTGTGGCTTTTAAACCTTCTTGAATTTGTCTGATAATGTGTAGGTGTCCTAAAGCTTGATATAAAATAAATATCTTAAAATGATGGCTGACATGAAATGTGACAGGTGAATATAAAATATGKCTGTTAATGCCATTGATTTATGTCATTGGATTGGACGTCAAGGGACCTGGGCATGCTATGCAAGGGAGGTTTTTATGAATTGAGCTAATATTAACGCTAACCACTGAGATCAATGAGCAGAACACGGTGCAGTGCAAACAAACACGTAATAAATGCACAAATGGCACTAATGCTTTGCTATAAATTGCAGAAATTAATAGGAGTTTACAAGAGCAAGTAGGATTAAGACTCACAGGTATTATGCATGTTTAACCCAAATTAAGGATTTGAACTGTAAAATCAGTATGCTAACATTTAAAAACCTTCAATGTTCATTTAACCTTTTTTTAGAATAAAGTAAGTAATAGTTTATTTATTTTATGCCATACACAATAAAAKGTGCCCAGCCCTCATGAGATAAGACACACAAACATATTTAAAGATGCAGCAAAGAGAGCAACATCAACATCCTTCAAACATAAACTTTCTTTTGAAAGGGCCAAAACGTTTGAAACCTACTGAGCTAACTGAAACACATAGTAYTTAAATAAATACTGTACTTTTCTTYATCGCCCATATAAAATAAATCAGGGTCAACATCAAGGACTTTACCAAACAATTCATTTCTGAGAATTGTGTACAATGGACAATCAAACAAAMAGTGCATTTAATTTTCTATTTCATTCCAAATACACAAAGAACCTTTTCGGTCCTCCTCTGGGACTGAGTGAAATCGTCCAGTTTCTAATGCTAGAGGCAAAGTACCAGATCTAAGCTGTGCACACAATGACCTCTCTGGTTAAGTTCCATGTCACATGATGCTCTGGACCATAAAAATAAGTTGGTAATTTTGGTTTGTGTAAAATGTCACTAGTTGGACTTTCTCACTATACGGTTGTTGACAGTAACTCTATATTCCATAATCTAGTACTTGAAAGACGCAGGATCTGTACAGTTCAGTGTATGTTCTATAACCCAGGTATCGACAAAATTTTACTTTATTTATTTATGAACACCTAATGCTGAATCTGATTGGACTTTTCATTCTTTTTTCAAATGTTAGATGTYCATCCACAATATTTTCCAAATATTTAGATTTTTTTAGTAATAGACAGGATGATGGGCCCAAAGCTAAATGTAAATGATGCCACTGCATGACTCAGCTTTCTAAAATGAATAACTTCAGTTTTATTGCAATTTATCTTTAACCAAATTTTTTTACACCAACCATAAACAACACTTAACAGTTTCTGAAGAACAGGTTCATTCTCAGCAATAAGCACTGTCATCTGCATACAGTAGTATACAGACTTTTATATCACCTACTCTCACATCTGCCTCCTTAACAGCTGTTATCAAATCCTTTTTTATATAATCCAAAGAGAAGGAAACAGAGCATCTCCTTGTTTAACACTATGTGGTGTTTGTTGGTAACCAGCCTGTTCTGTATTCATTTAACTGAATGCAATAATCTGAATTTTGATATTCAACTTTTACAGAATTATAGAATTTCCCGTCAATCCCTGCTTTTAATAACTGAAAATGCAACAATTACTGATTAATTCAAAGAATTTTTGAAACTCTATAAAGCATGCAAAAGTAGACTTTCCTCCTTGTTTCCTGGCATTAACTATTGTAGTTAAAGGGGACTAAATGTGCAAAATTCACTTTTTCAGTTTTTTTTAACTTACATTTKGGTCTGTACTGCTTCTAAAAACAGTCCAAGCACCAAAAATGGAGGGGGTTTCCATAGCATCTTATCCATACAGCAGGTTTTGAAGAGAGCTAAAGAACAGGCAGAACTGAAAAGGTGAAATTTCATTATCTGAGATTCATTTTGTGAATTAAATCAAATGAACATGTTTTGTAAACCCACCGATGGATCCTAACTTGTTCTAGGACCTCCATATTAGGTCACCTTTAAAGAATATATGATAGCTCTTTTCTTTCAAAACCCATTATGTTCCTCTGCCAATTTAATACAAGATTCAAAATAATTAACCAACCTATCATGAAGAACACTGGAATAGTTTATAACAAAACTAAGGAGACTAATGACCTTTTTTATGATAGATTACCTATTAAATATATTATTTACTGATATTAAACCTACAAAATATGGACTTTTACTGGAGTACTGGCAAATTAAACTGCACAATATTTCATCATTAATGACAAAGACAGTAATGTAATGATCATAAACAATAAATGATTCTGCTCTTATCAAGTTTTCAGACAAGCCAGTCTATTCAACGGTTATGTTTTCTACACCTAATAATTGTTTTTTAAATCTAATTTCCAGACAATAGAAGGAAAAATTGTACCAGCTGTGGTTAAACACTTGTTGGCATCAGATAGAGTCTTCATCAATATTCAGCAGTCATTTTTCAGCTCTCACWTAAACATATGCAAAAACATTTGCGAAGCACAACACAATGTGGGTTAGTGTCAGACCAATATTTTGGATCCAAAATGGCCGACGTTAAAATAGCCAACATGGTCACCACCCATCTTGAAAAGTTYCCCCCCTCCCAAATACTAATGTGCAGGAACTTAATGTCACCAACCGTTCCCGTTTTATTTAGGTGTATCCATATAAATGGCCCACCCTGTWTATCAATTGTTAMATTACTGATTACATTAATTTCTGATGATACAATGTTTCATTGCTTTATGTTCTTCAGGTGTTAAAGACAAAATGAAATATTCCCATTTCAGCTCCACTTTGTACTTTAACTTACAACCTATTTTATTCCTCCCTCTCTCTTACCTCCAGGAGCTCCTATGTCAGGTTAAGACACTTATGCACAAACACATGGGTTCATAGTACCAACCTCCCYATTGACAAAGAGGAGGAGAAGCCTGTCATGTTACGGGTGAGCAGCTGAATGAAGCAGTCAGTCAAAAAGAGAGGACAGCATCTTCTACATCCTCATAAGTTGGTGTTTTGTTTTCCAGATTGGAACATCAGCAGTAAAAGAAGATAARGAAGCATTTGCCATAGTTCCAGTGCCACCATCAGAAGTGCGTGATTTAGATTTTGCCAATGATGCAAGTAAAGTGTTGGCTTCCATTGCTGGCAAACTAGAAAAGGGAACCATTACACAAAATGAAAGAAGGTACGCTTGGAAATGATCACGAAATTGTCTACACTTTTAGATTTTCTGCATAAAACTGTATCAAATCTTACAACATATTGACCATGTTTGTAAATTTTCTTTTTTATAAATGTGGAAAAAACGTTGCACTGAAATAATTTTCCAACAACTTGTTGTGTAAAGTGTATATGAGACAGTTTATCTTTTTTCCCTGATATGTTCACATTCAAGATTTGTGACCAAGCTSCTGGAGGATTTGGTTTTCTTTGTGGTAGACATTCCCAACAGTGGACAGGATGTTTTAGAGATCATGGTTAACAAACCCAACCGAGAGAGACAAAAGCTCATGAGAGAGCAGAATATTCTTAAACAGGTAGGCCGTACATTTTAGAGACAGTTTGAGGTTTGACCTTTTAAAATGTTCATTTAGAACACCTTTTAAATAACTTTTTTTGTCTTTACAGATTTTCAAACTACTCCAAGCCCCTTTCACAGACAGTGGGGACGGTCCCATGCTGCGTCTGGAAGAACTCGGGGATCAGCGCCATGCGCCATTCAGACATATTTGCAGGCTTTGCTACAGAGTCCTTCGCCATTCCCAGCAAGATTACAGGAAGAACCAAGTGGGCTGCACACTAAAGCGCTACCCTGGACTTTTGATATTTCATCCTTATCTTTAGCTGTAATGTTTTTCTTTACTTTGAATCCTTTCACAGGAATATATAGCCAAACAGTTTCGCTTCATGCAGAAGCAAATTGGGTATGATGTGCTGGCAGAAGATACGATAACAGCTCTTCTCCACAACAACAGGAAGTTACTGGAAAAACACATCACTGCTGCTGAAATAGACACCTTTGTCACTCTAGTGAGGAAGAATCGGGAGCCAAGGTAGGCAAAGGGATAACAAATGTAAATCTTTATGAATATATTAAAACTCATGAAGACACAGGGAAACTGCTTGTGTGTGTTTTTCGTGTTCAGGATAAGTTGATTAGAACTACTCTGTACATCTGCTGTAGTTTGCCTTGTGAAATTTTGTTGGTAAAATGTAAAACTTTCGGGTCCATGTTTAAAAGTGTTTTTTACAGTTTGAAATACACAAAGCACACCTTAGTCTTTCAGAATTCTTTTTGTAACACGTAATATTTCCTGATTATATATTACATACAGTGGTGGGTGCTAGTCCCCTAAAGAGCAAATTGTGGAACTAATTTTCTTGTTTGTGCTTTTACAAATTTTTTAAAATCTATTTGTGGATTTGCACTTTCTAAAAATTATGAATGTGATAGCGCTAATTTAATTATTTCAACTTATATTGCTCGTCATTATTTTTAACAGTGGAGGGAGAAAGCTGTCTCAAGTCAATACAATGCAAAAATATTGTATTTAAACAGCARTCCCTCAGACGTCTGTTCACAGAAGCTATATACTTTAGCTGTCCTTCTGTCCCACAATTTTAATTTGAGAGACAATTCCCACAATTCTTTGCGTTTACATGACAGGAAGCAATTGGAGCTACGTCACTGGGCGACACTCCCACTCCCAGCCATTCTCCACTGGCATGCCTGTTGCGGTTCTGCTGGGTTCGGGTTCGGCCGAATGTGTCTCCATGTTCCATCTGCGCACTTTGTACTGATGGTTCTGGGTAGAAGCAAGTACAGAATACAGCACGCTTATGATTTTGACGTCAGCAGAATGCTACCTGTGGATTAGTTCTTGAATTGATAGACAGAGGAAAGACGTTACTTGCGCTTCCTCCTGGAAAGAACCTTTTTGGCGGTCTTGGGAAATCAGAACTCGCAAACACAGAATGCATTGCTTCAGTTCTCCAATAAACAGTTTAAAATTACTAATATATCCTGCATGCTTTTTTACCGAAGCCCTACCATAAACATAAAATAGGACCAAGAAGCAGCAGAACTAGCAATTCTCAACAACTGTTTATTTATCACCATGAGCCAAAAGTCTGTTTCAACAAATCACCTCCCCAAACTGCGGTGATAAGTGCAAYGCTGTAAAAGTCAAGTACTTGTAGTCAGCAGTGTCCTGCAAGAGTGGCTCATGTTACACTGAAAATAAATAATTAACAAAGAAGCATAAATACCTAAATATAAATGACATCTTGAAACATTCATGTCAGTTTTTTGCCTTTGAAATAAAACAAACAAAAAAAAAACAGTCATCATTTAAATAATTATACGACTAAATAATATTATCAGATTCATTTTTATTTTGGACCTAAATAGAAATAATAAAATAAAAAATATATATTTTTAGTGTGAATAAAAGTCTTTCTGAAATATTTGTGAAAACACTGTCCTGCCTTGTTTCTCCCAGCAATAACAGTAATAATCTCTCCTTACCTGAGAAAAGCTGGCATCATTATGGTCCCTGCTGCTGGATCTGTCGCCTCCCTGACTTTGCTCTTTGTATTGTGTCAATCAAGATTTACTTAAATACTGTATGTGGAAAGCAAGCCAGCAGAACTTCTGCACAGAAACTGAACACTATTGGTAGCTAACTTGTTAACTAGCTCAACATATTTTAGCATGTATTAACTCAGTCATTTAGCTATCATTATCTGCTTCCAACAACATTATTCAACTTGAATGGTTGGATAAAATACTTTTTTTTCTTTCATAATCTGTGCCTAGATTTCTGGACTACCTGTCAGACCTCTGTGTCTCCATGAATAAATCCATCCCAGTGACACAGGAGCTTATCTGCAATGCAGTGCTGGACTCTAGCAATGCTGACATCCTCATCGAAACTAAGTGAGCTATTTACTTTAGTACGTTAGCAAGCTTGACTTACCGGAATGACTAAGCGCTAAGAAATCKTTTGTATGTGCTGTTTGCCAGATTGGTCTTGTCAAGGTTTGAGATTGAGGGGCCAGCGAATGGCGAGAGCCCTGTAGAGGCAGAAGATGAAGAGGAGGTTTGGTTGTTCTGGAAAGACAATTGTAAGGAGATCCGCAGTAAGAGCATTCGTGAGTTGGCCCAGGATGCAAAGGAGGGTCAGAAGGAGGACCAAGAAGTGGTCAGCTATTACAGGTAAACTGTCCTTTTATACTAATAAAACATGGTCATTTTGTTACATACCTGACCATTGTTCTTTATTTGTACCTAGTCAGATTTGTTTAAACAGTACGACTAAGAAAGCATTTTAAAATCTATTCTGATAGCTAGAAATGACAAATATTTCAACGTTTTTGTATTTTCTTCAAGGTGCCAACTGAATCTCTTTGCGCGGATGTGTTTGGATCGGCAGTACCTGGCCATCAACAAGATTTCTGGTCAGCTGGACGTGGATTTGATCCTGCGCTGYATGTCTGACGAAGACCTGCCTTATGACTTGCGGGCATCTTTCTGCCGTCTGATGTTGCACATGCACGTGGACCGTGATCCTCAGGAGCAGGTCACGCCTGTCAAATACGCCCGCCTGTGGTCTGAGATTCCATCAAAAATCGCCATTGATGAGTGAGTATATCTCGCATATACTTTTAGGTGACTTGTATTTATCGTTTCAAGGATGCCTCTTCACCTGTCTACTCTGCAGCTACGACAATGATGGAACCACTCGAGATGAGATCAAGGAGCGGTTCAGCCTCACCATGGATTTTGTGGAAACCTACCTGAGGGAGGTGGTGTCTCAGAATATTCCTTTCTCTGACAAAGAGAAGAACAAACTTACCTTTGAGGTAAAATACTCTGTGTGCCTCTTGTGGACAGACAAAACAAAGAATAAGAAATTATAATTATATTATTTTCTTGTTTGTAGGTAGTGAACCTGGCAAGAAACCTCATATACTTTGGTTTCTACAACTTCAGTGACTTGCTGCGCTTGACAAAAATCTTACTGAACATTTTGGACTGTGTTCATGTCAGCACTGTTTACCCCATAAACAAAATTGAGAAGGGTGACGAAAACAAAGGTAAAATACATGTTTTATTTGGCTTGGCTGAGTTATTCTGAATAATTTTTTGTCAGGATGGATTTGAATCGTTATTATTCCTTCTCTCTGTCTCTTGTGTGTTGGTGTTTGTTGGATGTACTGAAGCTGGCAGTAATGTAATGAAGTCCATTCATGGAGTGGGAGAGCTGATGACACAGGTAGTCCTACGTGGAGGTGGTTTGCTTCCCGCCACACCAACTCATCAGCCTGAAGGAGACGTGGTGAAAACACAGACAGAACCAGAGAGGGAGGACATCATGGTCATGGACACAAAGCTCAAAATCATTGAGATTCTGCAGGTGGGTCGTAAATTAAAGTGTTACTTCTGACCTCTTWGTCCATATATTTACTCTTTTTTCCCCCTCTGCAGTTTATTCTGAATGTACGGCTGGACTACAGGATTTCTTGCCTGCTTTGTATTTTCAAACGGGAGTTTGATGAGAACAACCCACAAGGAGACAACCCTGTCAGTCAGAATGGAACCAACAACATTACAGCTCAGATGCCAGGTATGAGAAAATGCAGTTTAACATCTGAGATGAAAGCTTTTGGATCTACATTGCAGGCAAATGCAACCGAAATCGTTTTTTTTTTTTTTTTTTTTTGTGCCCCATTCAACCTATATTAAAAAGTTTTTAATGACAGTCTGAACGGGACAAATCCATGTTTTGTTTTGTTTTTTTTTCAAATCCATCTCAGGCCTTTTCAGTATCTGGTACTGAATTGGATACATATCTGATGTTTTCAAAGCGACTGTGAACGCTCGTGTTGCATTAAATTAGATTTTACATCAGTGAGGTGCAGGTGAAGTATGGATAAAGATGCTAACCTCGAATCTTGCTGTTTAAATCTGTAGCTCCACACGTCTTCAGCTACAGTACAGATGTCCAGTTTATTCTGCTTTGTTCTTTTAATTTTCGATGTCCTGGATGACAAAGAATTCACAGAAACACGATAGGAATGACCAGCATCAGTCGAGGACCATATCGATCCTAAAGTTACTCGGTCGATAATTTACTTCCAGCATGTCGCTTTGGCTACGTTCACACTGCAGGTCTTAATGTTCAATTCTGATATTTTTGAAAAAAAATCAGATCTTTTGGTGTGAACGTTCACATCACATTTAAAATGCGACCTGCATCAGACTCCAGTGTGAACTCTACACAGCTCTGATGTGACACGCATGCGCAGTAAAAGACGTGACGTCTCATTCAGCCGACTTGTTTGTTTACTGAGCTAGCATGGATGCTACTTTTAGCACGTCGAATCTGAAGTTGTTTAATCAGAGCCTATTAAATAATTATCTGACATACTTGTTTAGTTCAGTGTTTATATCTGAACCTGCCTCTGACTGGATGCTCCAGTGAAGCTTTTTTATTTTTGGAACGAAGCAACGAGCTGGAAATAAAGTACCAACCGAGTATTTTTAGGATCGATACGGTCCGCGACTGAAGCTGGACGTTACTATCTAAAGTACATGGAAAATTAAAAGAAAAAACAAAGCAACTGGACTTCTGTTTTGGACATGGAGCTACAGATTTAAACAGCGTGAATCAAGGTTAGTGTCTTATCGATCYKTCAGCCCCACCTCCCTGGTGAAAACAGTCAGATGGTCAGTCAGACTGCAGTCACTTTAAAAAACATCAGATATGTATCTGATTCAGTACCACATACTGAAACTGCCTGGGTTTGATCTGAAAAAATCTAATTTGTTGCGTTCAGACTATCATAAAAAAATCAGATATRTTGCATTTACCTGCAGTGTGAATGTAGCCGTTGTTCCAAAACTAAAATGCTGCATCAGAACATCCGGTCAGAGGCAGGTTCAGATGTAAACGCTAAACTAAACGTCATTGCCGTGTAGAGTTCACACTGGAGTCAGATGAAGGTTGTATATAATGTGGACGTTCTCGTCACAAAATCTGGTTTACAAAAAAATTGGAATTGAGCATTAAGACCTGCGGTGTGAACGAAGCCTAATACTCTGTTCCATCAATCAATAAAAATGCRATGTTTGATACGTTTTCATTGTGTTGCTTTATCTCTAGGTAATTTTGACTTTGAGAACATTGAGGAACAGGCAGAGGGCATCTTTGGTGGAAGGTAACTCATGGATTTCTAGTGTTTTCAAAACTTTGTAAAAGCCCAACAATATCCTAAAGCAGTGGATCCCAACCTATTTTCCTCAAAGCCCCCCTTTCCAAACCTTCAAGCCATGCTGAGACCCCCCACTTCTCTCAAACATCAATCAACCTTTATCTATTTATCAAAAAAATATTGGTAAAAAGTAAATAGCTACAAACTTTTATTTGGAAGAAGAAAAAAAACAGAGTTATACAGAGTTCAAATTTTTCAAAAGGTCTTGTTTAGATGATTTTTATATACAGACAAATCTGTATTTTCATAACCTCTCAGCAGACAAGGTTAAGCCCCCCTCCCCCCCGTGCTCTCCGGCTCCCCCCAGTAGGGCTGGGAGAATATCACAATTTTTTTTTAACTTACAAAGTGACTGAAAAATAATTTAACAAATAAATAGCTACAGAAATAAAAAAAAATAATGGCTGTTATTTCACTTTCACTAATATAACAAATAGCTGTGGTTCAGTAGAACATTAAAGAATTTTTGCAAAGTATTTAAAAAGGTATTTACGAAAAAAACATTTATGTGTAAATCATAGAATCTCACATTAATAATGTTATCCTTTTGTAAAAATGAAAGTTTTATCATTGAATTTCTCATTAAATATTTCATAAAGAAACATAAACTCTACAAAACGGTAACAATTTGTGCACACTTGCCTACTGAACCGGATCTAAGCTCATTATTTCATGGAAGGAACCCCCCCACCCCCATGACCTCCTCCTGTTTACAGAGCTTTATCAAACAACAGACAACGCTGTTTCACTTTTTCTGAAAGATCTGATTCTGCACACAACAACATGTTGAATAAACGCCCAGCTTCTGAGTGTTCAGGAGTTTTCAGCGTCTCTCAGCTGCTGTTTGTGATGCGACGCAGACAGGAAGTGCTCTCCACGTCCCGCCCAGCTCATCGTGTGCCGATAAACGTACAGAAAAGTTCTTCTCCAGATAAATGAAGAACCACTGGGACATTGTGGCTCACTTCTCTCTCTCTCTCTCTCTCTCTCTCTCTCTCGCTCTCTCGCTCTCTCTCTCGCTCTCTCTCGAGGAGCTCAGAACTCACCCTTCGTGCCTGTTAGCAGGTAACAATAGGTACAGGAAGCGACAGCGGTCAAAATACCTCAGAAACTCACCCAAACGAACTCTGTGAGATTCAGCCATTTTATACTGGATTACTTTGGTTAAGTCTGCGATTCTGACTGCGTTTCCTGAGCAACTTATAAACAGAAGTGGAGCAGGAGAAGGTGGATTCTGATTGGCTGTTGYGGCGCACATTTCTGCCATGTTTGAYCGAGTAAGACGCTCATAGCTGATCACCGTGATCGACCTGAATTTTTTCTTTATCAGTAATCGTGATCAGATAATCACCCAGTCCTACCCCCCAGGTTGGGAACCACTGACTTAAAGAATGTTGCCACTGTAAGAAATTGAGCTTCCATTGTTAGATTTATTTAGTGTTGTTGTTTTTTCAACAAAAGTGAGGAAAACACTTCATTAGATCTGGATGACCATGGTGGTCGCACGTTCCTAAGGGTCCTCCTGCACCTGACTATGCACGACTATCCACCCCTTGTGTCTGGAGCACTTCACCTGCTCTTCAGACACTTCAGCCAGAGGCAGGAAGTCCTCATGGCTTTCAAACAAGTAAACTTTACCACACCTACATTACTCTCATAGTTTTAGATTTTACCCCAGCACCATGGGCTGGATTTCCACGGTACGGTGACTAAACTCCTCTGTCCTTTTTAAAACACTTTAGGTCCAGCTGTTGGTCACCAGTCAGGATGTTGAAAACTACAAGCAGATCAAGTCAGACCTGGATCAGCTACGCTCCATAGTGGAGAAGTCTGAACTGTGGGTTTACAAAAGGCAGGGAGAGGATGTGATGGATGGAGATGGACCTTCAGAGTCTGACAGCAAAAAGAAAGTGCGCTCAATAAGTGTTGCATTGTATCAAACATCTGCATTATAAAGAAACTTATTGCAGCGTGTTTATTGTTTTAAAGGGAGACTCTCTTGGTTCTGACAAGAAGACAGAAAGCACCAGCAGTTACAATTACAGAGTTGTAAAAGAGGTATACATGTGTGTATTTTATTGTTTTATTTATTTATTKTTTTATTATTATTTTCTAAATCCTACACTTGTCGCCTGTTTTAGATCCTTGTACGCCTCAGTAAGCTGTGCGTCCAGGAGGGAAGTTCAGGAAAGAAGAGCAGGAAACAGCAGCAGAGACTTCTGAGGAACATGGGGGCGCACAGTGTGGTGCTGGAACTTCTTCAAATCCCCTATGAGAAGGTAGACTCACTTAAGAACTGAATCCAAAGATCAGCCTCATTTTGAACCATTTTGATCTAAACAATGAAATCTGCTTTCTTTGCACCAGAGTGAGGACGTTCGAATGCAGGACATCATGAAGTTGGCTCATGAATTTCTGCAGAACTTCTGTGCAGGGAACCAGCAGAATCAGACTCTTCTCCATAAACACATCAACTTATTCCTTAACCCAGGAGTGAGCGCTGCATTTGTCTAAAAAAAAAMMAAWAAAAAAAACATTTTCCCCATTGACGCCGTCTGTCCTGGAAACCATGTTGTCCCTCCTTTCTGTTCTTCACAGATCCTGGAGGCGGTCACAATGCAGCACATCTTCATGAACAATTTCCAGCTGTGCAGCGAGATCAACGAGCGTGTCGTTCAGCACTTTGTCCACTGCACTGAGACGCATGGTCGGCATGTCCAGTATCTCAAATTTCTGCAGACCATTGTTAAAGCGGAGAACAAGTTCATCAAGAAGTGCCAGGACATTGTCATGGCAGAGGTGTGTTAGGTGCAGACTAATGTGTCATCAGAGCAACACCTAAAGTCAATGGGCCTCACGCAAGAACCGTTTGTACAAACAGATTTGTTCTTAAGTTGTGCGTACGAGTGATTTAGGGGAATTTGTGGCATTCACCAATTTTCTCGTATTCTAAGATTTTCTTCAGATACGAACAAAATTCGTAAAGTTCTTCTTTTTACTTTTCGCTGTCATTTTCATGAATGGACACTTCCTGATATCTGAGGCAGGAAACATAGTCTT
>NW_013952714.1:467470-468999 GCF_001266775.1 Austrofundulus limnaeus | reverse complement strand
CCTCTTGCCACTATACAGAGGTGTATATTGATGACGTACATTTACTTTGTTGCTATACTTAAGTTTTTTGAGGATTTGTACCTTTTTAAATTGTAACTTTTATTTTAATATTGTTATTCAAAATATGAAAATCATACTTCTTTACTTAAAAATTTAACACCTTATAACACACTGCAAATTTAAATATGACCAGAGCTCATCATGAAAAGAGTTGTTTATGCAAAAAATGAAATGTTTAGTAAATGTAAAGCTCAGTTTAGTAGAACTAGCTGATACTTGGTTAAGTAAATTCAACTCTTCCTTTCTGGAGTGTATAAAAGTACTTTCCAAATTATTGTGAGCAGTTTTATATTTTTAGGATTTTTCTTCACTTACTGAGAACTACTTATTTACAGACTGGAGATAATTTGTGCATTGACTGGATGACCGACCATACAAGTATTTTTTATTTTCTTGAGGCAAAAGAATGTAATGTGACAGTTTATTTTATTTTATTTTTTTTCAGTTTTGTGGCCATGGTGACAGGTTTTGTTCTCAGTAATCACACCATTTTATTAACAGAAAAACATTTTTCAGGTTTACTACCACATTCTGACCACATTACTCATTCTGTTTGTCGCCCTAAACCAGATAATTTAAACATGTTTGRCACGCATTTCCTCTTGAGCAACATGCAGCAGTTAATTTTTACAGCTACGTGACACAGAGTTAGAGACGGTTCTTTTTGTATTGTTTGTCGAGCCTTTAACAGGAAAGCCAAGTTTTCTGCTGTTAGGGATTAATCTCGGCTTAACTGCATGTAGATTTACCAGAGTTGTTTTACTCTCCATGAAATCCTTTCAGTAAATCTACAGATGTTTTCTTGTAATTCACATCATCCTGGTGTTTGTTTTCAACAAATGATTCATTATCTAAAAGCCTTTTTTAGTTCTGTCTGGTGAGGACTTTCAGGAGTTGCTCATTAGGATACCTGGTTGTTCCCGACACAAGAACATTGTCAGAAAGCCCTTTTAGTCCAGGAGGGGTTAGGCTTGAAGCAAAGCTGGAAATTTACTGTCGTTCAGTTAATCCTGCTTTGGTTATCTGTGAGCCTTTCAGGCTGTGTTAAGAACTGACACTCTGAATATTAGGGGTGCAACAATACATGTACCCATCGAACACTGCTTTAGGTTCAATACAAACAATACAGATTTTTAAAATTTATTTTATAAACTTGTCTTCTGAAGATGCTCTGTGTTGAAGGATCAGTGGATCTGTGTTCGACTACTCCACCTAGGCTGCATTTTTGAGCGCAGGTCCACTGAGAAACTTGCTGTTTCAGCAACAGTTAATTTAAAAACTACTTTTGAAGTTAAACAAATGTTCATAATTAATTTAAATAAATTACAAGTTAAAAGGGGCATGGTAATTTATCTTTTGTATCGAAAAAATATTGAACCGTGAGACTAAAGTATCGAAGCGAACCGAATTGTGAGTTTTCTGTATCGTTGCAGCCCTAATATATATGTATATTTATGTGTATGTATGTA
>NW_013952714.1:464813-466371 GCF_001266775.1 Austrofundulus limnaeus | reverse complement strand
AATATTGAACCGTGAGACTAAAGTATCGAAGCGAACCGAATTGTGAGTTTTCTGTATCGTTGCAGCCCTATATATATATGTATATATGTGTTTAATGTATGGGAGCACGATTATTATTCTTTTGTTGCATCCTCCGTAGAAGGCGATGTATGACCTATTATGGTCAATGGTTTTCTAATGTGGGCTCAACTCCTACATTGGTTTTTACGGCACCTGTCTTCCCAGGCGGTCTCCCACCCAAGTACTAACCAAGCCCGACCCTGCTTAGCTTCTGAGATCAGACGAGCTCTGGCATATTCAGAGTGGTATTCTTTTTAATGTAATTAAAGAACAGAATGGGGCCGAAATGTTTTGTGACTGTTCTAAGAATATTGTGAACATTTTTAAGTTTATTCATTTAGATGTTGTGTTTGCCTCACCAGGTGAAGATTGCCTATATCAACTTCCTGAATCACTGTTACGTGGACACAGAGGTGGAGATGAAGGAGATCTATACATCCAACCACATGTGGAAGCTGTTCGAGAACTTCCTGGTGGACATTTGTAGGGTAAGCCAAGAGAAGTTTATCACACGCTGCTGAAAACAATAGATTTTTAATTGTCTGTGTTTGTCTGTACTGTCAGCAAAAGATCTCATTAAACAACAATTTGAATGAATATCTTGAAAAGTATTTATTGCATCTGCATCTACAATTGATTGACTTTTGGAGTCAGTCCCACTCAAGATGGCCACCACAACGGAGCAACCAACACAGAAATGGCTACATGTCAGTGAATTTTACAAATATTATGCTAAAATCGATGTGTACATTGGTGAGAGTCACAGCAGATAATCTGCGAGTCACATCTCTTTTTATTAGTGCTGGGCACGTTAACGCGTTATCACGTTAACGCAGCCGACGCTTAACAGTGATGATTATTTTAATGCGCGTTAACAGTTATTTATTCATATTTCTCTGTCAGATCTCTGTTCACTGGGCAGCTAACACACACACAGACACACACAAACTAAGTGGTCACGGCGGGGAGGCGGGATCTTGATCACTACTGGTTTAGATGGCCGTCGTCCCGCGTCTCATCCAATGAGAGCCTTTGTTGTAGAGCCCGACCGAGCTGCAGCCGGGGCAGAAACATGGTGGAAGTCACCTCAGGGCATTTTTTTATTTTAAAACTTTTCCTGACGGTGGTCTGGAAAGAAGTAAATTTCTCTGTGAGCTCTGCAACTCTAAACCATCTCACCACTGGAGCAGCTCCAGCCTGAAACCTCACTTCAGTTTAAAACCAGCGTAAACAGAGGGGGTTTCTGCAGACCAGGTTGAGAGGCGTGTTTGGGGGGAGGGGGGGGAATAAAAAGCAAGACCAGTGATGTGCGAAATTCAGTTCCCCTGTGAAAATCTGTTCTCCCTACTGGTTAACCTTAGAGAGAATCACTGGTCCAGGTATAACGTCAGACCAATCCTAAATGGTTAATATGAGGGAGGCGCTTCCAACACAGGGGGAACGTTGGTTACGTATTGTAACCCCAGATTCTATGAGTGTAAGCGCAGCCCTCTAAGGC
>NW_013952714.1:462372-464191 GCF_001266775.1 Austrofundulus limnaeus | reverse complement strand
GTGTATTGCAATATACAAACCTACATATTCAGCCATAGTAAAGTGATTGTTTGTAAAAATAAATAAATAAATAAATAAAAATAAAGTCAGATTAATCGCAAAAATATCTTGAGATTAATTGCGATAAAAAAATTTAATCTATTCCCAGCACTACTTTTCATCACATAACCTTTGAATAAAGTTGCTTTTAAGATTTTACCAAAATACCTCCATTATTTTTCAACATAACATGTTAAAACTCTGGTAGGAAAGCTAGTAAGTAATATGCATTCCTATTTTAGGCATAAAATATATGCTGAGATCAGTAGATAGAAAATTCTAACTGTTCTTTATGTGATATCCTGACTTGTTCTCTTCAATAATAATTTATCAGAGTTAAATTAGGACAATCAATTTTAATGGGATAAATATTTATGTCATTGCTTATTTTACATTCAATATTTTTATTTGTTTAGGATTACTTTGTAAAAAATTGATTTTATTTTAACATTGAATAGTTTTTTGTACTTTATTTTGTAAAGATGGCCAGTTTGTATTGATTATGGTGAATTTATGACAGCAATAAAAGCATAAAACATCCAAGGGGGGCATTAATACTTTTTGTAGGCTGTACCCGTCTACATCCAAGAAGTGCTATGAAGGGGCTTAGCCTCATGCAATTGTCGTCTCTGTCCTTTCTTAGGTGTGCAACAACACCAGTGACAGGAAGCATGCAGATACCGTGCTGGAGCGTTACGTAACCGAGACCGTCATGAGCATTGTCACATGTTTCTTCAGCTCCCCCTTCTCTGACCAAAGCACAAGCTTGCAGGTACGTGTGGTTGAGCATTCACGCACACAACAAACAGGCTTGTACCTGTGGTTTCCTGTCGTAGATAGCCATGTTTGTTTTAAAGAGACAACCCACCTCACATGTAAGATTAATATCTTATGTAACGTGACATTTGTCCCCACAGATGGCTCGACATATGTATGTAAGTCATGATACCACCCTCCCCCTACCGCTCATGACACACACGATTATTATTTTTCCCTTCAACCTATTGTTGTTCGTCATCTAACCTTAAAGGATAAGACATGCAGTAATTACTACCGCTTTGTCAGCACATCTTCCCAGATCTGTGGTTGTGTTGCACAAGATTTTGCTGGGATGTGGTGCGTATGATGCACTGATGCAATGTGTTCCCTTCAGCTTTTTTGATCTGGTTAGGCTTGGGTGGTATGACGGTATTGTGGTATACCTGGGTACTGAAATATGGTGACTGTATTTAAAAATTATGTCAGTATATTAACCTTTTGGAGCTTGGTCTCATGACCTATTTAAATCCCTCTAGCTGGAAAGATACGCCTTTTCTGAGACTTTGTTTCAAGTTGTGTCAAAAGTAGAGCGTTCAAACTATACAACAGATTTTAAATTGTGTTGACAAGCCAAAGAAACAGAAAAAAATACGATAAGTAGTATACACCCCTTTTTTTCTGAACGTGACGCACGTTTGATGCACATTGCTGAAGGAAACATGGTAGTCTCATGGAAAAAAACAGATCAATCCGCCGTCAGTCTCATTCTTCTCTTGAGCCGATAAAACCTAAATCCCCCGACCTCTTTTTTGACCAAGACCCAAAGTTATTTKTCGAAGGCCAAAACATCTACAGAGGAAAAAAGTAAAAAGACACGAAATATAAATGAAGTTTGGTGGCGATGGAAAGTGCAAGARTGGGAGAAAGTAACTCAACTCGCCACGGACCATACCCCCCCACACCCTGCCCCTTTCAATTATCTTAAGATAATATGTCTGTATGAAAAAGATCAATACTGCCC
>NW_013952714.1:417420-462362 GCF_001266775.1 Austrofundulus limnaeus | reverse complement strand
CACACACACACACACCCTGCCCCAGTAACACCCTGTACTGTGGTTTTATCTAAAGATTATATGTCAATTTGAAAAAGATCAGTACCGCCCAAACCTACTTCTGGAAGCCATGTCTTGTCCCCCCCATGACTTTCCCAATAAACCGTGACCAGTGTCCTTCGTAGATTTCTAAATCTCTTGAGAAAAAACTTTGTGCTTGTTTATCAATTACATTTGCCTTATCAATAGCTTGTTGCCTGTTTTTAGGAAGTTTCCTAGAAAATGTAGGTTTACCTCYATGGATTGGTGTGACTTTTCAGAGTATTCAATGTGCAAAGGTTTACCATTAAATGGTGACACAGCAAAACGTTTCCTTTTTCTTTTGCACCAGGCAGCCTTTCTTGGAAAACTAACTGAGGTATTTGTTGTGCTTTAGGGCTGTTGGCAGGTAGAAGCCAGTTCTGCTTTTTTTAACATTGGTGTGACGTCCTGTGTTTGGTACGCAAAATTCAGATTTAGAGTACCTGCTGCTCCTGAAGTCATTGGCTTTTCCACAACGACAAAGTATGCTCAGAATATCATGTCTTAAATTGAATAAAATTGTCACTTTGTAGCTGTGAAGTTGTTAGTGTAATACATTCCAAACAATATTTATCTCCTTCATTTCATTCACTCATCCTTGATATTTTTTTTAAACTTGTCTTCCAGACTCGTCAGCCGGTTTTTGTGCAGCTGCTCCAGGGAGTCTTCAGAGTGTACCACTGCAACTGGCTCAACCCTGTTCAGAAGGCCTCGGTTGAAGCTTGTATTAAAGTTCTCTCAGACGTGGGTAAGCAGCAAACTAACAGACTGCTGATTTCTGCGTAAGCGCCAAATATTGTTTAAAACTGGCACATCTGCTTTCCAGCAAAGAGCAGAGCGATCGCCATCCCAGTGGATCTTGACAGCCAAGTGAACAACTTGTTTGTTAAGTCCAACAACGTTGTGCAGAAGAGTATTCTCAACTGGAGACTGTCGGCTAAGAACACCTCCAGACGAGACTCCAGCCTGTGTGCCTCGAAAGACTATAGAAACATCATAGAGAGGCTGCAGGTTAGTAGCTCATGCTGTTTTTTTTCTGCATTTTTTATCTAACCAGACATCTCAACATTAACCTACAGAAAACAAGAAGATGTTGCACTAAGAACAACATAATAAAAAACATCAATACAAAAGCAGGTCCAAATTAAAGTTCTAGCATTCCCTGGAAAAAAAAAGTTGTATGGGAAAATTCTGATTCGTTAATTATGTTGCTGTCAGAGCCCGATACTGGATCAGATCAGCCCCATCCCTAAAACCAACACACAGACATGATCTCTCTTTCACTTTCAGTGACACGCATTGAAATTTACTGACTAAAAAGCAGCTGATAACACAGGGTTTCTATACCCCCAATAATACTTAAATTTACTCAGACTCTTGTTTGTGTTTAGAACCATTAACAGGTTTTAGAGAAAATGAGGAAGTAATATGATAAAAGTTCAATTATTAGGAAAATAATTCAATCTTTTTCACTGTCAGGCTAAATGAGGTGCTGTAGCAAAGATACTAATACCTTACATAACCCATCACAGAACATGCACATGCTCAAAAAATATTGTGTTTAAATGGATTGGTATATTTTCTGTGAAAAAAATGAGTTTGGTATGGATTTAAAATGGTTTATTGGACCTGCAGAGGTCAATCAGGTCTCTCTATCAGTGTCCTTACTGCTGGCAGTATACCAAGAGTGATGTAATTCTTTTGGTAACTGTGTGGCATACACAGTTCTGCAGAAGTAGTTTGTAATGTTATTCATTAAAACGTGTTTGCACTAAGAAAAGTTGCTCCACCCCACATTCTTTTTAACGCATGACTCAGTTTTTACTGGAACAATGTAAAAATCACTGACCTGCCTGGTTCAGGTCGGCTGTTATCCTAACATACAGGAAGCACTGGGTTTGGCTGAGATGCTCAGTCTGTTCTAAAATTATTTGATGACATAAAGGATGTGTAATTTGTCACGGGTGTAAAGAGGTTCATTTAGGTTATGTACTAAGTTGTTCCCAGACAAAGCATAAAGGGATTCCCGCAGCTGTTTTTTCCCCCTTCCTTCTTTTTACCTTACAGTCTTCTGCTGTCTCATGTTATGATTTATCTCATCAGATAGCTCTTTTGTCAAAGCAACCAAAGCAGCAGTCATCATAACAAAACTGTTTTTTTTTATCATGAGTTAACTTGACTGAAAGTACTTAAAAAACATCTTGATGGTGACTCATTAATCATTTGGTTTGGTTACATTAAATACATGTTTGTTTGTTTTTTAAAGTGACTGTCGACCTTCTTTTGCCTGAATAAGCAATATAATAATAATCAATAAATTAACCTAAAAGGATTTTGGTATTTGTAAATGAAATTTAAAAATCCCTTTTAAATTCAGATTACTACTCTGTGGAAAAACTATAATCATAAATATAATAAAATAAAATGTTTAACATTTGTGATCATTAAAGTCCAATCAATATCTGCTGCTTGTTGCAAAGATCAGGTGAGGTCGCAGGGAGGCCATTTCTCTCTGTCCACAGCCACCTTGTCCAGCTCTCTCAGAAGGATTTCAAGGCGTTCCAAGGCCAGAAGATAATCGGTCCAGTATGTCCTGGGTCTTCCTCCCAGTTGGACATGACTGAAACACCTCCCTAGGGAGTCATCCAGAGGGCATCCTTATCGTTACGAGATGCCTGAACCACCTCAACTGGCTCCTCTTGTTGTAGAGGAGCAGCAGCTCTAAATTCTTGGATAACCAAACATCTCACCCTATTTTTAAGGGAGTGCCCAATTAAGCTGTGGGGGAAAAAAATAAAAAAATTTCGACCACCTTTATCTATAATCTCATTCTTTCAGTCACTACCAAGCGTTTGTGAACATAGGTGAGGGGATGAGCATAGATAGACCAGTAAACAAAGAGGTTTGCATTGCACCTCACCTCAGAAATTAGGCCACCATTTTGGCTAAATTTGGATTGTTTTCAATGACATACATGTACGGAAGATTAGGGATGCACAATATATTGGCATTGACATTGGTATCGACCGATATTAGTCRTTTTTTAGAATATCTGTATTGGCCCAATATACAAAACGGGGCCGATGTTAATGTCCAATATTGATTTCCCATGTTTTAGCTTTGTGTTTCTGTTTTGGGAGGTGAAATATTTGGTCGAGTGGTATCTGTTTGGCTACGTTCACACTGCAGGCAAATCCGACCCAAATCCGATTTTTTTTTGACCCATCTGACTCCTATCCGATTTTTTTATGACGGTCTGAACGAGACAAATCCGATTTTTTCAAATCCGACCCAGGCCGTTTCAGTATGTGGTTTTAAATCGGATATATATCTGATGTTTTCAAAGTGACTGCAGTGTGAACGCTCATGTCACATTCATCTGACTTTTTCATCAGTGAGGAGGAGGTGAAGGATCGATAAGACACTAACCTCAAGTCTCGCTGTTTAAATCTGCAGCTCCGTGTGTTTACAGCTCCAAAACACAAGTCCAGTTGCTTCATCTTTTTACTTTTCATTTTCCACGTAGATAGTATGATAATAACATGTCCAGCCCGGGTCACGGAGAGTATCGATCCTAAAGTTAGATACTCGGTCGATACTTTTTTCCAGCTCGTAGTTTCGTAAAAAAAAAAAGGCTTCACTGGAGCATCCCGGTCAGAGGCAGGTTCAGATATAAACACTGAACTAAAGAAGCATGTCAGATAATTATTTAATCGGCTCTGATTAAACAACAACTTCCGATTCGATGCGCAAAATGTAGCATCCATGCTAGCTCTGTAAACAAACAAGCCGGCTGATGAGACGTCACGTCTTTTACTGCGCATGATGTCACATCAGTGCTGTGTAGCGTTCACACAGGGGTCTGATGCAGGTCACATTTAAAATGTAATGTGAACGTTCACACAAAAAGATCGGATTTTTTCAAAAAATCGGAACTAAGCATTAAGACCTGCAGTGTGAACGTGGCCTTTGATCGTGATAGTGATGTGTGCAGACAGGAATAACTGAAGTAGAGATCTATGTCAGATGTCTGGTTGTTTATTTACAGTATCAAAAAAGACACAAGTGTGTTTGTGCGTATATGTAGTATATAAATAATTTGTTTGTTTGTGTAATATCAGTAAATATCGGTTATCGGCCATAGCACCATAATATCGGATACCGATATCGGCTGAAATTTTCATATTGGTGCATCCTACTGAAGATGCTGTGGTCAGATGAGAATAAAATTTAGTTTTCTATCAGCAGGAACATTCATCTTTTGGGGGGAAAACAGATTTAGATCTTTTTGGAAATTCTTGAGTGAAACTTGTTGAAATCTTGAAACTGAGACTGATGCCAGCAGGAAAATGACACTAAGCACACGGCTGAACCAACACAACTGTGGTTTAAAGAGAAACCCGTTGTTTGAGTATGATAGGTAGTTGCTACTGTATGCAGTTGAACATTGTGTYTTTTTGCTTTTTATTGTTGAAGCATTGGATTTTTATTAATATCCTTTGGGTTCAATAAAGTATATTTATCTATCGGAATGTTTGAAAAGGCCCAGTCAAAGCCTCGACCTCAGTTCAACCGAGTAACTTGACTTTGACTTAAAGATCGTTGCATGTGAGCAGCTTCCGTCCAACCCAAAGGAGGTGGAGCAGTTTTGTCACTGGTCTCATTTAACCAGTTAAATGGACCAAGCTTGTGGAAACCTAACTGAAGAGACTCACTGCTGTGGTTGCTGCAAAAAGTTGCTCTGCAAAGAACTGATTTTATTAAGTGGACAGTGTGCTGAATCCCTTATTTTGGTGGGGGGGGGGGTGCTTTGTCTTGTTTGTTTCATATAATCTATTTGCACTTTAAAGTGGTGGTGTAAAATAAAATATTAAAATGCCCCACAATTCTCTTAGATTCCAGGTTGTACAGCAACAACACAAAGTGAATACTGAGGGGTGGAATATTGGGATTAGAACTTTCTTAACTTACACTTTTCCTTAGACAAACAGAGATTAATTTGACAAAAAGAATGTAAACCTTGTAAGTTCAGACAAATGTTCTTGGTTTAATGTATTTTCTTGTTTTGTCATTCTGCTCAGGACATTGTATCGGCCCTGGAGGACCGTTTGAGGCCGCTGGTCCAAGCTGAGCTCTCTGTGCTGGTGGATGTCCTGCATCGTCCAGAGCTGCTGTTCCCTGAGAACACAGAAGCTCGCAAGAAATGTGAAAGTGGAGGATTCATCTCAAAGTGAGGCTTGATTTCAGATTCCATTGTTGGCATTGATGTAGTCAAAATACTCCTCTTGGTTTTAAGAAATGTTTTATTACAGTCATTTTAATAACTTAATTCTAAAAGAAACCAGAACTGCAGAGTCCCAGTGTGTTTAGTTTAGAGCAGTGGTTCCCAAATTTTTCAGCTTTTGACCCACAAAATACCAGCAGCAGAGACCTGTGACCCCAGCTGTTGGTTGATAAATGTTGTTTTCACGTCCAATAAACAGGAGCAAAGTAAAAATATTTATTACTCTTTTTTTGTCCGTTTTAGGTACACTAACTTTTTTGTAACAACAAAGGCAAAAAATTATTTGTAATTTTTTAGTGTAATTAATTCATAAAATCTTTTCAGGACCCCACTTTGATGTTTCGGACCCCACTGTGGGTCCCGAACCACTGGTCTAGAGGACATGGCGAACCTAACATCTCTAAGTTGTTTGACAAAAGTTATAAATTCTTCTGGTAAAAGATAAAACTGTACAAAGACAAAAAATCTATATTAACCACAAAAAATAAATTATTAGGATGATGATTTTTTATGCCTCCACCTGAGGTTGGTTGTCCATCTATGTATTACTGGGTGTCCGTCACGCTGTCTTGTATCTCCTGATATCAGTCAAAATTAACATGATARTTGTTCTTGGCCCAACGGAGGTCTGAAAACCTTTTAGGGTCAAAGGTCAAAGCTGAAGGTCAGATAAAGTGATCTTTGTTGCCTGAATCCCCTTATTTTGAATGGTACACATAAGTGGCTGGTCACTTARTTAATGAAGTGGTAAATATCAAAGTGGAACTCGTGTTTAGACATTATTATAATTACATACTTAGAATATTTAAGTCCAAAAATAGAGGTCAACAGGTAACTGCATGCCCAGTGCTTTAAATGCAGACGAGTCAAGGGCAGGTGTAGGCGTACGAGTGCATCGAGTTCTACCTTGTTTATTTATCTCTCTTGCTTTCTTCTCTTTTACCAGATTAATCAAACACACCAAACAGCTCCTGGAGGAGAACGAGGAGCGTTTGTGCATCAAAGTTCTCCAGACGCTCAGGGAAATGATGACGAAGGACCGCGGCTATGGGGTGAAGGTAAGATAAGTCTTATGTTTTGTCTGATTGTAGTTGTGCCAAGGGATGGGCAAAATTGTATCGTGTGCAGTTAATCGTCAGCAAGATACTTTGCATCTGCTGCAGTTAGTGCCACATGATGACAACGTTTATTTGTGTTCGATCTATCACGCGAGCATGCGAGTCCGTGGCATATTGCATCACTAAAGATTGTGGAGAAGGTGGGTTTCAGTTCACAGTTTACTAATTTAACCTGTTAAAATGAAGAAGTTAATTTGGCTGATCTGTAAACACGTGGTAAATAATTTAGAGTCAAAAACATGCAAGTATCATCTGTTAATTGGTGTAATACTGCTGCTCTTAAAGGTGATTATGCCAGTATCGCCCAACTCTAACTCTAATGGTCCACAGCAGCAGGATCATTTTGGGCACAACTAAGCTACATAATCAGAATAAAACCTGTGACATCTCAGGACACTTATCCAACATGYGACCGTTTAAACATTAAAATGTTCCTTTTTGGAGTTCATGTGATACCACAGCAGCTTTGGTTGTTTAACTYTTACATTTTTTTAAAACTTTTTTTTTATTGTTTTTCAAATATTTGATAAAAATTGATCTCACTCAGGGGAAAAATAAATTCTCATTGCTTTCCTCCCCAGAATACTTGTGCTGTACAAACGAGTGCTCAAAGTTAAGAATACCTGCATAATTAGCACCATTAACAACATGCATGCCTCCACACTATCATTTTACACACCATTCATTGGCAACTAATGGGCTCTTCTACTAACACAAAATCTATTATTGCCTTTTACTATCAGCTCATTTTCCACTGATGGCTGCAAATACTGTAACTGCAGAGTAAAGCAAAATCCAGCTCAAAGCTAAATTTGACTTCTTAGTTGTTAAACTAAAGGCAGTATTTTTTTATGTTTGAGTTAGTAATTGGTTTAGGAATTTGGTCACATTTCGTGACATCTGGTAAATTCAATTTGGCTAAAATTTTATTACCATTTGTTTTGTGCACGCAAACAGAGGCTTAGCTGTTGTTGTAATGTGTGTAGTTCTTCATATAGTTGGGCAAGAAACCCACCAACTGCACCGATGAGCAGGAAGAACTCGTGAAGGCGTCATTGAGCAATTTTTGCTTTAATAAAGCTCAGACCTGGGAAATTTGGAATCGTCAAAATTCAAAATGACCGCCTGTGTCCTGGGGGGCGGGGGGTAGTTCTTTATCAGCCAGTTCATTTCAGTAAAAACCAAACTGGTAGCAACACAAATCTGCAAAACAAACACAACCATATTTTATGCATGTTTTTTTTTTGGATCTACAACCCTGATTCYAATGAAGTTGGGACGTTGTGTAAAACATAAATATAAACAGAATATAATGATTTGCAAATCCTTTGAAACCTGTATTCAGTTGAATACAAAGACAATATATTTAATGTTTAAACAGATAAATTGTATTGTTCTTTGCAAATATTCACCAATTTTGAATTTGATGCCTGCAACATGTTCAAAGAAAGCTGGGAAAGTTAAAAAAAAATGCTCCAAAAAGACTCATTTGTTCACACTCAAGGATGGGCAAGGTTCACCACTTTGTGAGCAACATACTGTAGTATGTTAGTTTCTCAACATACAACTTCAAGGAATTAAGGGATTTCATCGTCTACAGTCCATAACATCACCAAACAAATTCAGAGAATCTGGGTACTAGACCAGCCTGCCTGCAGTCCAGACCTGTCTCACAAGTTGAAGTTGTTCATCGAGCATGAAAGGGAAAGAATTCCAGCTCCAAAGCTTCAACAAATAGTGTCCTCAATTCACAAACACTTATTGAGTGTTGTTAAAAGGAAAGCTGTTGTAACACAGTGGTAAACATAAACCAGCTGTTTTGGAACATGTTGCAGGCATCAAAATCAAAATGAGTGAGTATTTGAAAAAAACAACAAAAAACATTAAAGTTTATCCATTTGAACATTAACTATCTTGTCTTTGCAGTGTATTCAATTGAATGTAAGTTTAAAAGGATTTTCATCATTTTATTTTTATTCATGTTTTAAACAACGTCCCAACTTCATTGGAATTGGGGATGTACTTTGAGATTTTAGTGTGCCTTGGGTGTATTTATTTTAAAACCTAATTTTCAGGCCTTTGGTTTGTTTATCTGAAGAAATCACTAAATGTTCTAAAACTGCTCCTCAACCCCTAATTTACACTACATGCGTCACGGCTCTGCTCCGCTCCGGTCCGACCTCGGCAGCAAATACACACCCACTATAATCAATGGGAGTGTTTACACTGGCTGTGTAGGGTGGCGGTGAGCGGATGGCGATCCATCAAAAATTAGATCCGATCCTATTTCTGCCAGATGCCGGAGCTGCGCCGGAGTCAATTTTTAAAGATCATGTCGCACCAACAGGAAGAGGAACGAGCACAACATCCGTATTTTCAAAATAAGACACTATTAGGCTGGATAATTTGTTAGCATAATGTCGAAATCCCAGCTATATTAATCAATATATGGATATATTTCTACACAAATGCTGTCAGAGTGTATCGTTCTGTTTGGGAAGCAGATGGAAACGTAGCATGAAGCATATGTTTACACACACGATACACGCGGATTTTATTTTGAAATCAGAAGATTCAGAAAGACGACAGCGAGACAGTTTCAACATAGATACCAAAAGCCTTTATATCGTTGTTTTCAGCTGTGTTTGGAGTTTGTCTTTCACAGAATTAATTATTTTTTGCTGTGACTTCCACATTTATCACTGGATTTATCACGCGATCTCCTTCCTCCACACTCTGTCGGAGCGGAGCTGAGCGGAGGCTGTATAAATTGAGACACAAACTAACAGCTGCGACCTGCGCACCGCAGCGCAGCGGAGACACATGTAGTGTAAATCCGGGATGACAAATCTTTTCAAACCCTTTGAATGTTATTTAGTTTCGGACAAGCCTAATAAGGTCTTTGCTTCATTGCTGGAAACAAAATAACGTTTGGCAATTAGGTGTAAAATTAGCTTTCCCAATTTGAATAACTCCACATGGTGTGTGTGTATGACAGCTTTGCTCATTTGTAAAGGGGGCTTTCAACTCACTAACAAGCTCTACTAACTCTCTGCCTCCTATACTTTTTCTCTTGCAGCTGATTGCCTTTGATGATGAGATGGATGTGGCTGAGGTCGATCATTTTACTTACTATTGAAATTCATTATTTGTCTCCCACTAACAATGCAGACATATTTGTGCTTCAAGTAGACTTTTTCTCTTTGCCGTCCCATCAGTGAGTCGTGTCAGCAGCTTAGCCCATCCCTCCCTCCCCGCTGTGTTTACATGTTATTATTTATAGTTGTTGGGAACTCTGTGTTAAAGTGTAGCTCACGTTAACAGCTCGGATTACGCTGTTGTGCTCGTCTGTCCTGCTTTGACATGTTTGTGTAGCTGTTTGTTCTTAAGTAGAAAATACTTCAGTTGACTTTATATTACTATGTAAATTCATAAAAAAATCAAGCATAAAACATTCAAGTTAATTCAGTGTATTATTATAAAATCAATTCATTAGAAAATTAATCTAGGGGTACAATACAAAAAGCAACAAGTTCAAATCACTCAATCTAATTCAGTCTGAAACAGATTCAAATATATTTAATTATATTTAAATTAAAATAGAATACAGTCAAATTCACTATTACAAATGCCAGTTTAATCAAATTAAATGCATACGGTCATTGTTTGTGTGTAGTTTTAAAGTATTCAACTCTCTCTTTTATTTTTATTTTTTGGCAACCAATTGTAAGTTTCATTTTTTTATATTTAACTCAGAATTTTGTAGATTTAACTTATAACAATCTGTATTGTTTGGATTTTTTTTTCCCCCAACAGTTTACATAAACAGAAATCATTTTGTGAGCAATTAATTTTCAATAATAGAAATCTGTCAGACTGCAGTGGATATTTTATGGAAAACTGTAAATTAGAATTTACTAAGGTGTGTGTGGTCTGTCATGTAAGTAATATAAACATTTTTCAGAAAAGAAAACCATTTTGAACTGTAGCTTAACACTAGTTATTTTTCTTAAATACTATTTCTCTTAATTTATACAATACTTATAAATATAAAAATATTGTAAGCTTGTAAAAGAATTATTGTGTTTTGCTTTTGAGTTTGGTTTAATATTCAACCTATGCTCATTTTCTTGCATTTTTTATATTACTTTTATAGTTCACTTAATTTAATAAATAAATTACATTACATCTGAATACTTTACATATATTTAATCATACAATAATTATGCAACCATACACTTGAGGTTCTGCCTTTTAAAATAGTCTAAATTAAATCAACACAAACCAAATGTAGTTTGCATATATTAAAAACCTGAGTTGTTTTACTGCAGTAAATTATCAAAAAACATCCAGTTTTGTCATGATGGATAGTAGTAACATATCTAATTTACTTGTGAGTCTATTGCTGCCATCAGTAAGTGAGTAAACTACATACAGCATATGTTGTATAGAAGGGCGAAAGTCATGACCTTTCCATAAAAAGCTAACTCTGGTTTCTGTCTTGAGCTCACATATTTGAGTCATTGTGACTAAAGTTTTATATATATATATATATATATATATGAGAGAGAGCGAGAGAGAGACTCTGACCATGAGGATGAACATAGATTTAATGCAATATTAAACCTCTTTGCTGCGTGTTTTTAACTTAATCCAATTTCTCAAAACTCAAACATTGTCACAGTGGTAACATTTGCCCTAGCAGGGGGAAAAAAACTAGGAAAATACCTCTGGTGAGTAAAAGAGAAAAACAAAACAGGCCAGTGGTACAATACTCGTGATCGAGGTGCTGTGTGTGAGAGAAGTGAACAAAGATGTCGGGTGAGGAAATGGAGAGAATTTGAAGGAAAGGGTCTTTCCAGAGTTGCAGGAAGCAGCAATGCTCTCAGTTTTTCTGTTACACGTCTGTCTTGTGTTCCCTCCTTCCCTCCCTCTTTTTTTACTTGCTGTTTGCTGCTAAAGYGTTGGAAAGCCCCAGCTTCCACAAAAATAGGACTGTTCTCACAGAGCAGGGCTTTGTTTCAACAGCTCTCCCCATTAGCAGTAACTTAAGAATGTGGACCCCCAGCACATGCGGGGTGTCACTCAGTCATGCTTCTGCTCACGTTAACAGCAGCATTCAGACTGATAGCAGCATGTTTAGCACGCTGGGACAGGTAGGACTAAACTGTCCTCATACTTAGGTAAGAGTTTATCCTGATGCTGCGCTCTGACCCATCATATAAAACACACCACTCACTGAAAACACCCYGCCAAAGATTCTCAGGAGTGAGTGCAGCTGTTAGTTTCACTACTGTCTGACAGGATCCATCACACTTSTTCTTGTTGCTGCATGCCCCCGCCGCAGGCTGGCTTTTACATAGTCAGGGTCATGAAACAGGAATGACTTTTTRCACAGTAGCATTTCAGTCTTCAGCAGCAGAGAGGCGAGACCATGAGAGCCAGGGAAGAACCAGACACGGCGGGCCTGCAAGGTTCATTGTCGTATGATTCACCGCATGYGTTTCTGATTCCCTCCCACTCACGCCTTTGTTTGAGTGGTTGAAATGTTTCAGGTGATGAGCAGGAGATGGTATGTCTGGCTTGAAGAGCTATTCCAGACATTTTGAAGTGRGGTTCTRTGGAAGAATGAACATCTGACCCGTTGAGAAAGCTCTTCGAACAGCCTCGGTTTGGCAGGAGCGATGAGCTAACGGCTAGTCTGTACAATCCAAAACCAAAGTGGATTGCTGTCGTCTTAAAATGGTATAAATCCAAAAAAGGTTTTATGTCCTGTTCTTGCYGTTGCTGTTTTCGAAGTATTTACTCAGAGGTCATTTTCTTTCGGCTGTTTATCGTCRGCTGCTTTCAGACTTTGATCTTTGCTGCGAACAGACTAGCCTTTAGCTCGTCAGTCTTGTTGGACTGAGGCCATCCCAAAAGTTATTTTTACAGTTAATGTAATAGTTGTTTATGATCTTTCTACAGAAACTCACTTTAATTTGAACAGAATGTTTTTTTTAAAAAAGGATTGAGAGTACACATCTGTACAAACTGAAGTTTTTTAAAATCTTTTTTTAAGTTTTTGCTTTCTTAATTTTGCCCTACCAGCTTTATAAGTTTCACTTTAATCTATTTTTCCCAAGAATTTTGTGTTTACTTTTCAGGGAAGTCCCCTCCCATTTCCCTTTTGCTTTGTTTCAGCCATCTTTTCAGCTTTTAGTTCCCACATCTTTCTCTTGTCCTCATTTATCCTGGCCGTTTCTGCATAGAATTGATTCCTGAATTTGATGGTCTCTGTCATTGTTTTCACTCAACAGGGGGCGCTGCAGACACTTCTCAGCAATACAAAGCTTCAAACCCAGTTTCCTTTGCCTCAATGCTGCAGTAGTTGGGCTTCAGCCAGTTCTCAAGCAGCAGTTACAAAGGAGACAATAGTTTGTTTCCTTATTCTTTTTTTTTTCCACAGATGTGTAACCCTGAGTAGTAATTATCAACAGAAGTGCAGTGCAGAGTGCATTTTTATTTACACCATAAACTGAGGAGGCACGGTCATTGCAGTGCTAATTTACCTGATGTCGTTTCCCTTTTCTTTCAACTCTTACATTAAATTATGTTGGTTGAGCTTTTCAGCTTTAATGTCGGTCAGAAATGATTTGATTTCTTTGAAAAAAAAAAAGATGCACAACTCAATCATGGCGACCAGCTCTGAGCACAGCTTCAGTGCACGATGATGCATCAAAACGTTTCTGTGGAAATCAGTGTGTTGACGTTAAAGGAGGCTTCATTCAGGGAAATTCCTGTCCAGTTGCACAATAAATCAGCACGTCTATGTTAGGCTTTGTGTTTGTGTTTACTTTTTCCACATTTGCAGCCCCCTCTGCACTGAGGTTTCTTTCTCTTAGACGTGTTCGTCACTTAAGCAGCGACTCATAAAACTGGAAAAAAAGAAAGTATTCGTCAAATATCATCAGATTTGATTGAGCTTTAATTCATTTAGTGCTTATTAAATTAATTAAGACTTACCACGTAGTTCTTTTTTCCCCTCTAAATGTCATTTTTAACAGAAAAATTTGTTTGTATTTCATAGTTTTCATTTGTATTCAGTGTTTTTGTGTGCATAACAAATGTACAAGACACTAAGTTGTGATCTTTTGTATTTATTTACTTATAGATGGATAGGTTTGAAAGGAATGAAAATGGACAGTAGAAAAAAATAATTCAATGCAATCCTCAGCTTTTGTTTGATTTGTTTGGTTATGCTTCTAAAAGGTGGTTTGTTGTAATACATTTTATTTTAAACTCTATTTTTGGCATGATTTTGAAAAAAAAATTTCCCCAGTACAAAACAATGCTTTAACTTCTGGATATTTTAGCCTCTCAATACACAGTGCTGACTTTGCTCATATTTTTCTTGCGGTGTGTAAAAGCACCGTCATGCTGAGGATGGGCAGCAACACGTAGCAATAGGTTAAAAAGCCACCAGAAAATGCTGAGCACACGAGTGTTGCATCATAACCAGGGGCTTTGAGGTGGAGATGTGGAAAAATCTTTTTTTTTTTCTTTCTACAGAGTTTCCACTGTTTTGCTGCAACAGGTTAACGCTGCTTATCATCCATGTTTTATCAGTAACCAAGCCTCATAAAAGCTTTTACCATCAATGTTTTCCTTCGCTCATGGCTTTAAGTCACGCATCGTTTTGCATGTTACTGAGTAAAAAAGTCATTTATTTTTTTGTTTTTATTTTTTGTGGATCCGGTGTCGTACAGGTAGTTTTAAAGGGTTCTGCAGTTTACAGACTAAGCAGGTCAAGAAATCTAAACCCCTTCCAACCTAAACTAACGCCATCCTTTTATCTCCAATCAGCTGGCACCTCCACCCGAGCCGGAAGTTCCCGCAGAGGTGTGTTTTTAAAAACCATTGGTCATGGCTGATCAGAGATCACGTGTTCTCTTTATGCGCCATCTTCATCTTGTTGTACTTGTGCACCTCGTTTGACATGTCTGAATCTAGAAAAGAGTCTCTGTCCATCCTCATATATTTCCCCTTTTTACCCACCCCCACCCATCGCAGCTGCACCAGTTGATTAGTCTTTTGCTCCTTGTTCAGCAGGATGGCAGTGAGGGTGGGGTTCAAAGTCATGAGCACAATGTTTCCCCATGCCACATGGGTTGTGAGAGTACATGACCTTAGAGCTCACGGCTTTATTATGTAACCTGGATGTTTTCCTCCTTTTCTTTCTCACGGTTTACAGTTTCAGTTTAAGGTTGCTTGCTTTAGGCCTTTTTTCTATGTAAATCATTTTTGGTATTTTGAGACCGTGACGATAGGCAAAGTAATGAGAGAGTCACTTCAGAGCAAAGCCATCAAAGCCACACGTTTCTCCCACAACGAACTGCGGACTTGTGCTCATTTAGAGCTTTTATAAGTTGAACTTAAAGGTTTTGGTGGGAAATGTTCGGCGCTTGTGTCGCAGCACAAACTGCCCATGAGAGCGTTGCAGATGTCGGATGTTTTAGAATGAATAGCGGCCTGTCCCTTGCATGAAACCTTGCATGACTTTGACTCAGCCTCACATCTTTCCTGACACAACCACTTCCCTCTGAACTGCATGATTGAATCTGCACCCTGTTTCCTGCATGCTTTTAAAGTAACTAATGTGCACTGTATTAACACCCTACTTTGTTCTCTAATTACTTTCCCAAATTTCCTTTTCCAAACTTTTCCTTTTATTCTTTGCATTTATTCTTCTTATTTCACTGCTTTCTGCTAACTCACATCACCTTTAAGGAGCTTGATCCCAACCAGCCACTGAAGCAAGTGGAAGATCAAAGGAGGGTAGGTAAAGCATTTGGTTTGCTGTGGTCTGGTTGAGCTCCCCACCTTACTAATGATGGACAACTAACTGTTGTGAGGCCCTCACAGTCGCACTGCTTCCACAGCATGGCCCCCCACTCACTCCCCCGACACTTTATAGTACTTGTGAGGAGGCTCATCAGGAGGGCCTTCGCTCTGGTTCTCCACCTCCTCACTCCTGCAGTGAATGTTGAATGCAGCCGATTGTTGGCATAGTCCTGTGTTTTGTTTTTGTCCTTCTCAGGAGAACGTTTTTATTTATCTGTGTTCTCTTTACGTCTCCAACACTTTTTTAAATTTTATTTTAATTTTTTTCTGTATTTACACTTAATCATCTAAGAAATTTTTTGAAAGAGTTGAGCAGGTTGGTCAAACAAATAATTTTTTTGTCATGGAAATTAGAAATCATGAGGATATTTATTTAAATGTGACATATCGTGCAAAATCCATTTTTTTAAGTTAATAAATACATTTTGTTGTGGACTTCGAGTCTCTAGGATTGCAGAAAAGTTTTATTTAGTCTCTCCATACAGTAGATACCTTTATTTTCGGTTTGAGTCATATTTTTGATCCCGTTYAGTTTTCTCTATTTTCTATGACTTTTTCTAATCTATTAAGTCAAATTATTTGTGACAAAACTGCCAAATAAGATCTGGACTTACCAACTACAAYTTGGTCATTTTCATTCTCTTCTGGCTCTGGGTCAGACTCTGGATCCAACATGTAAGACTGGATGGACAAGTCCTCCCTTGTTGACATGGTTTAATTAATTTGTAAATAAAATGTTTCTGTGCAGCTAGATAGTTATATATCTGCTATCAAACTACAATGGACCAGTTTGTAAGGCCTTGTTTTGATTTAAAACAGGGAGGCCCAAACATGTTCCCTGAGAGGGCCAAAATTAAAATCATTCTGAGGGCCACGGGCCAAAGGTAATAAAATAGTACATGAAATGCAAATATTCCTTAAGTGAAGAAATTTTAATTTTTATAATTAAGCTAGCAGCCAGTGTGGTTGCCCACTTTCTTTTATTTGTTTGTTTTCAGCCCATGGACATGGAGAAAATTCAACATACGCTCGGGCAGCAAAGGCTCATGGGACTTTTCATAATTTAAAATTTGAGTATATGGTGTCTTACAAGGTGTGCAAATCTAGATATGGGCTTAAATCTAATCTAAATGTCTCTTGTAGTTACTTGTATTTTATATTTAATTTTAACATTATTCAAATATAAAGTGAGTACCATGAGTTAAGACTATCTGACTACAGCTCCTTGTACCTATAGTTGCACCAGTGGTTTAGTGGAAATATAGTGTTTCTACATAAGACATGAGATTACAATCTAGTAACCAGGAAAACTGCTGGTGGGCCAAATCAAATGGCTTGGCGGGCCAATTTTGGCACCTCTGRTTTAAAGAGACAGCCTCAAAACGAGTTGATCTGAGACACAACTCTGAAAATGAGTGTAAGAGGGGCTTGTGGAGTTACAGTGAGGAGGAATTCAGACCAAGTATTGTATTTCCACTTTATAAAGACCCCAACTGAATGATTTAAATGTGAAAAAGAAGGATTTAAATCAGGATATGTCTCTTTTTAATAATAATTGATCAAAAAGCTGTTGTGTCTTTAACTTTTTTATCTTTTTGAATGTTTTGTTGTGTCCAAGAATTTTCACAATGTGGAACTTGAACCATCAAACTGTATGAAAGTAATTTATGTAAACATTTCATAGACTTGAGATAATACATTTCCATGATGTTGTTTGAGCTTCATTCGTTGCAATATTTTTACCCCCTTATAGGGCGAGGCTCTGCGGCAGATTTTAGTCAACCGATACTATGGAAACGTTAAATCTGGCCAAAGAAGAGAGAGCCTCACATCCTACAGCAACGGTCCACTCGCTACCGGAGCACCAGGAAAACCACCTGCCCGTGAGTTTCACAGTAATATACTGATGTACCTGCAGGATCATGCTTCGAAAAACTAAAAAAGGTTTTAAATTACTCAAGTAAATTAGTCCAGTGCAAGTTTGTGTTTCATTGACATGTAAAAAATAAAAAAAATAGATGAGTTTTGGTGAAATGTATGAAATGTAGCAGTGGTGCTTGTGTTTGTTTAATTATGTTTCCGTTAGCAGGCTGCAAAACAATTTCAATTTTTAGAATTTTAAACTACTATAGCACACACAAAGATTAAATTTGGACAGCTAAATTGAAATATTTGTTCAGTAAAGAGGCATCTGAAAACAAAATTATTCATTACAAAATAAATAATTATTACAATCAATTACAAATTAAAATAAAAAAAACATTAAAAGAGCAGTAAAAGCTAAAATAATACACTGACTCAAAATAAACCAACAGCTCTGCTGGAACTCATACTTTTATATGAACACTAATTAAAAACAGAGTTTTAAGCAGAGATTTAAAAAAGTATGGAGAGTAAAATATACATTTCTGGATGGATGTGTGTATGGGTGAATGAGAAGCATACATACTAAGCCAGGATCAGTTACTGTTTTAACATTTATCACTTTCCACCAAAAGATGATTTTTTTTTTTTTTGCCCGTGTTTGTTTTCTATACTTTATCAAAAATCTCATCAACCCCTGAACAGATTTTATTAAACATCTCAAAAATAATCCTTGGATGTACATCTGCAGCTGATTAACTTCTGAAATGATCTCAATTCAAGATGACCACCACAGCCTGCTGACCTTAGCTTGACACTAAAATGACTGTAGCTCAGTCTAATTTAGATATCTTTGATGTGGTGGCAGCTGAGTCATTCGCTCCAAACACCAACACCCTAGTGTGACATCTTGAGATATCACATGAGATAACACATTATTTTCAAGATTAGACCAGAACAACTATAACTGTTTTTCTCATCATGACATGATCTTATGTTGAGAACCCTGGCATAAAAGGGTAGTGGTGGAACTGCATCGCTATTTAAATGTTTGTTTTTTTCAATAGCAAGTGTAGAAAAAACTTTATTTTTAAGCGGAACTGAAAATAAACACTAAAAACACAGTTACTAAGTWAAAAAAAAACTTTCTCAATGTTTGCAAATCTTACACAATGGGTTTGCAGAAAAACCGGGCAGAAATCAAGGAATATTAAAACACTAAAGCGAAATTTCCTTTTTATTATCATCTTATAGACTTGTTGATTCAGGAAGTTTGATGAAGTGGCTTTTAGAGTTATATCATTCCAGTTGGGCTTCAGCTCTGTGATGACTCATCATTTTACCTGTGAGCTTCTGGAATGGAGAAAAGCACAAGACATAATCCTCAGTGGTGACCTCGCGCTCCTTTAAGCCCTTTTCTTTCACAGCGGCGGCGTCACTGAGCGTGTCGGCCCTCGTCTCGGCCTAACATGGGCCGTGTTGTTGCCAGGAGACCGGCGTTCCAAGCTCTGTGTAAAATGGGATGTGTTGTTGATTCAGTTGCTTGTCCAGCCAGCGATGGCTCTGATGGGTGTCGTTATGTCACCAAACTCCTCCCTGACCGCATTTAGTCATTGGCAACAGTGAATAAAATGAAAGCGCCTCCACAGATTAAAGACACAAGACGTGACTGTATGATGGTTTTATCAGCTTGTTGCAAGCAACCTCTTTAACAACTTAACAGCTTTGTTCTTAAAACAATTAATCCTTCGTAGAGGCACGATATGCAGACTGTTTATTTCTTTATGGCATTTCTTAGATACTCCGTTTGTCAACTAAGCATGGTTGTGAATTTGAAAAAGTCAACATAAATTTGGCACAGAAAGTAAGGAAATTGGTGTTTGGTAGGTTATTTCTTTGTTGTAACAATGCTTCGTGGCATTAAATCTGATACTGCTGGAAAGCCTTAATTTCCSCTTTAAATGGTGCCACATTTGTAAGGAACATGCATTTGTGGAATGAGCGGTAGAGCTGAGTATGTGGGTTGCACACATAAAAAATAAACAAGAGGACCAAAGGACTTTCCTGGTGTGAATACACCCTTAAACTCTGAGCGGACCTTATATGGAAGACCTCRATGCTTTAGATTAGTTGTTCTCAACCTATTTTCCTCAAAGTCTCCTTCCTTGCTTCCAAACCAAGCTGAGCCCCCAACCAGGTGCACAGGATAAGATTTTTTTGTTAAGAAGCRTTGTTACAACAAAGAGATAATCTACCAACCATGAATATCCTAACGTTTTGTGCTAAGTATCTTTACCTTCCTCTTAAATTTGTAAAACACTTTAAACAAAGTGTGAAATAACATGGAATTATATGAAAGATAATTGGTTTCACTTCTGTGACCCCCTCAGTCGTCAGCTCTGGGATCGGAGGTCGAGGGGAGCTGAGTTTGGCCGAGGTCCAGTGCCACCTCGACAAAGAAGGAGCGTCTGATCTCGTCATAGACCTGATCATGAATGCCACCAGCGATCGGATCTTCCAGGAGAGCATATTGCTGGCCATCGCACTGCTGGAGGGTGGAAACACAGTCATCCAGGTAAGACGAGGCGACTGGGTTCAGCTCAGCGTGGGTGTGAATTTATTTAATCTCCCGTTAAGGCCGCTATTAAAATGGATTGCACTAAAAGCATTCCCATTAGCGAGCCATGATTAGAATCTCAACAGAAAGACAATGCTGTGCACGTCTGCGAGTGTATAATCCTCTACATGTGAGCAGATGAGCGCTGCAGAAAACAAGTTCACCTTTTTTTTAAACCTACGTTTCAAATTGGAGGGGGAGGGGAAAAAACGGAAAATAAGTTTCAACAAAGAAACGTAAATGAGGACAAACAATGGGAGAGGTCCAAAATGTGCAGACAAATCCATCATTACTCACAAAAGGGTTGTTGAGGCAACATTAAATCTTTTCAAATCTGTGAAAAGGGAAGGCTCAGGGTTAAGAGCCACTGTTTGTTAAATCATTTCATCTTTTCAAACTGTTTTTTATTTGTCAAGTCTTTGCACGTTTTTGTCTCGGTGTTTGTGGCGCTCTTAACCCAGGCATTCAGGTTTGTAGAGTTTTTTTTATTTTATTTTTTCAGGGGCATGTGTTAAATGTTATGTAATATGCTTTTATTTGCATATTTGCGTTACCTGAAGTAACCTGAGGTCCTCCAGTGTATACAAAGGCCCTCACATGACTCCTGTTACATAAGCTGCTGCCTGCCTCTCTGGCTGGGTGAGTGCCGCCCAGAGCCTCGGGCGTCCTGACATTCCTTCCAAACTCCTAACTGGGTCATGCTTTGCTTATGGAAAGAGGACAGTAAAAGGAACAACAGGCCTCAGGAGCTTTAGTGGATTCTCTGTTGCCACTTGAGGAAATACCACTCCTTGTAGCCTCCCTCCCATAAACACTCACTTGACTCTTTGACTCAAGTGTCTTTGCACGAGGCTTTTTAAATGTCAGAGCGTGTTGATGAGGGTTATGAAGGGTATTCAGCAGGTATTTATCTGAGAATGCTTCTTTACATACTGGATCATTCTGAAGAGTTTTGTCTTGTTATGTTTACAAAACTGAATGCATTTTTTGGTTGTTCATTAGGCTATTGTGAGTGCGTTATTACTTGGCAATCAAGGACAATGTTCTCTTAGTACATTTGAAAGAAAAATTGAGAATTGTCATTAAAAGTATGAATGCTTTTATCTATGAAATCCGTTGAAAAAGGCAGTTTTATATCTTTGCTGTTTTAAAACAAAGAACTACAGCTTGAACTCTGCAAAGCAAAAAATCTTGCAAAAAGACAGACTAGTTTTTCGAGTGTGTGGGTTATTTATTTATTTATATATTTTTCCTCTTTTACCATGATACAGAGACAAGAAAGCTTTGTTTCAAAGATTATCTGTGATCCGGAGTGAATTTACTACACATCAGCAGATGCATCACATTTTCCTGTCTTGCACAACAATTGGTTGCATGCCCTTCTGTTAGGACAGAAGGGTTCTTGTTGTCTAAATGAAAAACAGGACAAAAACATGCACACCAGATTGATGCAAGCAGTCTGCATGTTTGTTTTCAGGGCAATCTAGAGCTGAAACTTTGCCAACAAACTTTCTGGGGGAAAAAAAAAAACAAGAACTGGAAAGAAAACTGTGGAGTCTTTAGTTGTTTTTAGAATAAATCTATGCAGTACCCAGAGGTTTAAGGTCACTGGTCGRTCAAAAGAAAAAAAAAGATAGCTTTTCGTATTTGCCACTATCCTCGTACCGATAAGGACTCATTTTGTTTCAGAAAATCTTTGAATAAATTAAAAACACTGTCAAGGAAACAGAAAAAAGTTTATTACAGTTTAAATTGACAAAGTTAAGGGTGGTGATCTAAGGCTGGAGTTCCTGCTAAAACAAACTAGAACTAACTGTACAGCTGGTAGGATGAGTGACAGCAGAGTTAGTCTACTGAAGAAGGCGTGTTAAAAAAAAACATCAAAGAACATGACCTTAGAAAACATACATGAACTGATCTAACTGGTCTGTTGATTATACAATCCAGTGCCATGAGTGAGCTGCATTAAAACATTTACTTCTCAGGTTGGCAGAGGTAGACCACGGCTGGTTTTATGACACCTCATCACCTGAAGGCACTTGTGTAATGAATGATTAGAAACGCTCATCTGGTGAGTCACCCAAAGAACCAATGAATCACTTAGTCTAAGACATTTATAAGACTGAAACGAAACTTTATGGCTAATAAATGTATTTTCTACAGTAAAAACTGGACTGAGAAATTCCACAGATTAGGCTTTTTTTTAAAACATACTGCATCATTTTTGAGTTTTAATTCTTAGTAAATTTTGGTATTTAACAAAGTCAGTAAATAGTTAAAGTCAAGACTGCAACTATCTTAAAGTGTTGGTTTTAAACAACCTGTTCTACGCTGACTTGTATCCGGTTTGTTAAACAGGAACTTCTGTCTGCAGCATTAAATGTAGAGTTCCACAAGGTTCTAATCTGGGCCCTGTTTTTTTATGTATGTATGCTTGTATGTATGTATGTATATATATGTATGTATGTATATGTATGTATGTACAGTGGTTTGCAAAAGTATTCATACCCCTTGAACTTTTCCATATTTTGTCACATTACAACCACAAACATAAATATATTTCACTGGAATTTAATGTGAAAGACCAACACAAAGTGGTATACAATTGTGAAGTGGAAGCAAAATTTTACATGAATCAAAACATTTTTTACAACTAAAAAACTGAAAAGTGTGACGTGCAAAAGTATTCAGCCCCCTTTTCCCTGAGTGCAACCAATTGCATTCAGAAGTTGCCTGATGACTGCTAATGGCTCAAAAGGGTCCACCTGTGTGTAATCTAATCTCAGTACAAATACAGCTGCTCCGTGACGGCCTCAGATGTTGGTTAAGAGAATATTGGGGAGCAAACAGCATCATGAAGTCCAAAGAACACACCAGACAGGTTAGGAATATGGTTTTGGAGAAGTTTAAAGCAGGCTTAGGTTATAAAAAGATTTCCCAAGCTTTGAACATCTCACGGAGCACTGTTCAATCCATCATCCGGAAATGGAAAGAGTATGGCACCACAGTAAACCTGCCAAGACAAGGCCGTCCACCTAAACTTACAGGCCGAACAAGGAGATCACTGATCAGAGAGGCAGCCAAGAGGCCCATGGTGACTCTGGATGAAATGCAGAGAGCCACAGCTCAGGTGGGGGAAACTGTCCACAGGACAACAATTAGTCGTGCAATACACAAATGTGGTCTTTATGGAAGAGTGGCAAGGAGAAAGCCATTGTTAAAAGAAAACCATRAGAAGTCCCGTTTGCAGTTTGCCAGAAGCCATGTTGAGGACACAGCAAACATGTGGAAGAAGGTGCTTTGGTCAGACGAGACCAAAATTGAACTTTTTGGCCACAAGAACACTGCACATCACTCTGAAAACACCATCCCCACTGTCAAATATGGTGGTGGCAGCATCATGCTCTGGGGGTGCTTCTCTTCAGCAGGGACTGGGAAGTTGGTCAAAGTTGATGGGAAGATGGATGGAGCCAAATACAGGGCAATCTTGGAAGAAAACCTGTTGGAGTCAGCAAAAGATTTGAGACTGGGGCGGAGGTTCACCTTCCAGCAGGACAACGACCCTAAACATAAAGCCAAAGCTACAATGGAGTGGTTTAAAAAAAAGAATATTCATGTGTTAGAATGGCCCAGTCAAAGTCCAGACCTAAACCCAATTGAGAATTTGTGGCAAGATCTCAAAACTGCTGTTCACAAACGCTCTCCATCCAATCTGACTGAGCTTGAGCTGTTTTGCAAGGAGGAATGGGCAAGAATTGCAGTCACTAGATGTGCAAAGCTGGTGGAGACATACCCTAAAAGACTTGCAGCTGTAATTGCAGCAAAAGGTGGCTCCACAAAGTATTGACTCAGGGGGGCTGAATAATTTTGCACATCGCACTTTTCAGTTTTTTATTTGTAAAAAATGTTTTGATTCATGTAAAATTTTGCTTCCACTTCACAATTGTATACCACTTTGTGTTGGTCTTTCACATTAAATTCCAGTGAAATATATTTATGTTTGTGGTTGTAATGTGACAAAATATGGAAAAGTTCAAGGGGTATGAATACTTTTGCAAACCACTGTATATATATGTATGTATGTGTGTGTGTGTGTGTGTATATATATATATATATATATATATAATATATATAAAATATATATAAAATATATATACGTTTTTTTCTTAGATACAGTATGTCCTGCTCTGCTGCTTTGTAGATGATAATCAAATAGACTTGCTCATAAAAATCTAATCAAACAATTTTTTTTAATTCTTTACTGGACTATTCCATCAAGCAATACATGAATTCAAAAAAAGTAAAAGTCTTGGTCTTGTCTCAGTCTCACTACACTCTGGTCTTAGTCTTGATTTGGTCCCTGGTTAGGTGGTCTTGACTACAACACTAATCAGAGGTTGTGAAAATATCGATTTGTTGTTTGTATATAAAAATCACCAAAACAAGTTCATTGGAATAATTGAAAGTCTATATAACTCAGTTCTTCTTTATATTTTCCTTTTCCAAATAAAAGTTTGAAACTATTAATTTTATTCTTTTATTAATTTTCATAAAGATAAAGGTTAAAAGCATCTGTGAGAGAAGTGGGGAGCAGCAAGGGATTGGTGGGGGGCTTGGAAGTAAGAAAGGGGGACTTTGAGAAAATTAGTTTGGGAACCACTAATCTTAAGCATCAAAGTCTTCCAGTTCTTCTCACAGACTTCAGCTAGGTCTGCCACCCATCCCGTAAAATACGGAGTTGTTCTTTATCCAGCCAATAAATGTCACAATTTGTTCCATATTTTCATAATGTCCAACAAACCAGTACTTAAAAAGACCCTCCTCTCCTCCCCGGACTTTGCTCCTCTGTGTGTCTGCTCTCACCACACTGCTTGTGTCCTGCTCACAGTGAGACACACACACCCACTTGGTTTATAGAACACACACCTTTTAAAGATGTCCAGTATACTCGATGTTACGCCACGTCCTCAAAGTGAAAACGTTTACAAAAGTCCAGACGTGACGTGAGTAGGAGTGTCTTTGGCTGCAGCGACAGAGGAGATGATTACAAGACAAACTGTAAAATGCGTTGGTGACTTTGTTTTTTGGTTTTGTTTTTTCGACCCCCAAAACTTTATTGTAAACAAAAGAACTTGGTACAAAATAACAACACAAGGGGCAGGGGTGTTGAAACAAATATAGGTTACTAAAAAGAAATATGTCAAAATAATACGAGGAACTCCAAAAGTCATTCAAGGTTTTTRTGCCTTTTTGATTAGCGTAGAAATGAATTGAGTGCATTTAATGTGAGCAATCTTATCAGTTGACAAAATTCACTTTTTTCTTTAGATAGTTTGATTTGTGAATGTGAAATTAGGCCTGGATAATTATCAAATTAATAGAGAATTTGTTTGAGCTTTGATAATGTTTCCTTTTCCAGGGTAAATCCTGGGGATGAATTTGAAGGACTCTTACTTTATTGGTGAGGAGAAAAAGATTTGTCTTAAGCCAGACATTCTTCCAGGTCACATATTAAAGCAACACAGACATGTCCAAACACATCAGAATCACAGTTCTTCAGACCCCAATTATCTGAGACTGATATATGGACATGATGTTATGACTGATTTATTATATGGCTGTGCTTTTACYAGAATATATTGGTGAATGGGAATAACTTATTTAGACTGTTGTGGTTTCATTGTTTAGGAAGTAGATTTTTTTAAAGCCAAATGAATGATGATTTATTTAATACAGTAAGCCAATATAAATACTATAAGCAACAAATCATACTTATGGTTCAAGAGTTGTTAGACATTNATAAATACTATAAGCAACAAATCATACTTATGGTTCAAGAGTTGTTAGACATTTATTAAGAGAAAATGTTTATTCTGTAATGTATATTTAGTTTTGATTAACAATGTTTTGTAGTTTTCTKTATATTCAAAAAGTCAAAATGTTTATATTTTTTGAAGAATGCAGTGCCCCACCACTCACCACCCCCCACATAGGAGTCGGCAGTGGTGGGCACCTAATTGGCAGCACTCGGGAGTAACAGAAGCTCAAAACAAGTGTCAATAGCAACAGCAGAATAAGCTGTTTGGCAGAGAAAATTTGGCAAATCTTCAATGTGCAAAACCGACATACTCAGCTCTACTGCTCATCCCACAAATGTTTTTGTTCTTTAAGGGTCCGTACTGTACATAAAACTGATACGGGCAAAAATGTCTCCATAGAAATAAGTGAGGAATTTTGGAATTGCACTAAAGGAATTTGTTCTTCCTCAGAGATCAGAGAGATTGTTCTTCCCGTACACTTTAAACAGTCCTTAAATGTTCGACTTGAAACGTCAAGGTTCAAATGTTAAATGTGTTAAAGTTATCACATAAAAGCTAATCTCCCGTCATGAGTTGACGTATAATTTTGCAATGAATACCTTTTTACTTACCCTTATAACGTACATATGTCAGTGTCAGTCATTAATGGCCTAAATAACTTTCCAAGAATAGCCTCACCTAAACCTGCATTGCTTACCGTTGATAAGATAACGTGCGCTTCAGATCTTTTACTATTGAGTACGCTGGAATAACTTAAGCAGGTGCATAGTGCATGCAAGTGTGCAACCACAGCCATGCATCTTCATCTTCATCAGCTCGTGCACACAGGCACACACACACACAGATATGTACATGGAGGCAAGAAAGCTTATTCTAAAAACAGCCCTGATAAAGTGTGTTATGTAAGAGAAGACGTGCAACATCTAAGCTCCTCCTCTAGCCCACCAAACATCTTTTCAACACTTATTTTTTTCTTAGCCCGATATCCCTGACAGTCACAGCAGTGAACAGGTGCCACTGCTCTTACTCAAGTGGCTTGTTGTGGCACGCTGCAACCCTCAGCCCCTTCCCTGCGTGATTCACTGCCCCCACCTCTGCTTGGTTCAAGTTCTCTTCACAGCTACCTCCTGGAAAGCTTTAAAAAGAATCTGCACAGTGAATTTTCAGGCACYGGCGCCATCAACATACCATCTCGTTTAACCTCGGCATGAGCTGAGGATTCTCTCTTTTGCTTCCACGTGCTCACGCTATGGAAACTCCATATTTGTGCAGCTTTTACCTCGGATCAGCACACTTTTGCTTTTCCACTCCTTAAYAGATACGTCTCAGGCTTTACTCAGGCTTTTGCCTGCACAGATTTCCGAGAAGATGCATAGACTCGGATTTAAATCCAAAGTCTCTTGTCTTGTTACAGCTTCAGAGTGTAAAGCTGGGCGGTGGCAGAGAACCCAAAAGCAAAGCCCTCCAAGAAACAGAGATGGCTTTGTCACTCTCCAAGGTGTCAGGCTGCAGAGGAGGGAGGCGGATAAAACCGGAGTGCTAGTGGGATAAACAGGCCTTACATAACTGGCTCGTGTTGATGCCAGGGTGGCATCTGACAGGAAGTGGAGAGAAAAGTGGAAGAAAAGAGGCCCGTCCAACACGTTGAGCGCGTACGTYGGGTAAAAAGGGTTGCAAGTCAACGTAAACCTGCTGTGTTGGACATGACTGTTAACAGCAGGAGTAGCGCAGCGCCCAGAAGGCTTAATGGTGCTGTAATGGGTCACAAAGAGGGTTAATCTTCTCTGAGAGGAGCACAGGCAGATTGGCTGGCTGTTTCTATTAGGAATGACTCAGCAAGCAGTAAGGAAAAGCACATGCTGAACACGTTGTCTGGAGGGGCTATTAGAGTTGTAGACCAAACACCTTCCTGTTGAATTTCATTTTATCACGTCATTTCTTATTAAACCTGCTAGAAAGTAATCAAATTGTTGTAAAATACGTTTTTTTGAAAACTAATATATGTGTAATAATCTTTAAAGAAAGCATTTATCACACATCCAATGTATTAAAAAACTAAAATTAGCTCAACAAGTGAGGCAATATTTATGTACTAGGTCATTTCTTTGTAACAATGCTTCTTGACAGAGGGCACAGTTCTRCTAAAGCACTAAACCGCTAASAGCAGAACTAACTTCTAATTTAGCAGATTAGCTTTTTTGCTAACTTTGGAACCGTTACAACAAGCTTCTACTAAATTAGGTTCCGCTAATTTTAAGTCCACTAAAAATTCAATTCATTCAATTTTAAGACTTTTGTTTTTATACCGCTTATTCCAAATTAAATAAAAAAATCTATCCCCTCTTACAAGCAGTGCTGGACCTATCAGGCACTATCTGTGTGCATGTAGCATATTTAGCAGCTAAGCTTCAAACTAAGAGTGTTGAAAAGAAAAAATGTAACAGTTAACAATAGTTAAATAAATCCAAAAATTGATTATATGAAAAATATGAGCTGTGTCCAAATTCAAATCTGGGTCCTCTGAAGGATCCGGCCTACCTTGTCGAGGTGGGCCAGGTCCTTTAGTAGACCACAAAGACTGGAATAAAGTGGCTGTAAATTTGGACCGTCTAGCCTATGTCCTGTCACCTAACAACCATTACGACACTAAACAGAAGCAAAATTAGATCAAAATTAAAAAAATATCAATATATTAACGTAATTAATATCACAAAACAATTAAATTAAATTAAAGGTAATATTTGAAGAACTAATTGACAACCGCACAACCGCTTGAAATTTTTAATTTTTATGCTGCCATGTTCTTTCTCTCGCTTCGTCTGCCATTAGTAGCATAAAAAAAATCTCCAGCCGGGCCGCAATGCATTATGGGATATGCTGGGCTGGGAAGAATCTATCAGACCAGTCCTTCAATTCGGGGCAAAGAAAGGACGCATTTGTCTGCCGTATCGGAGGAGTCTTCGGATTTGGACAGCCTCCGTCTCAGCGCTGTGACATAAGCAGCTGACGGAGGACCCGGCCTCCCGTTTTGGACACAGCCAATCAGACCAGTCCTTCAATTCGGGACAAAGAAAGGACGCATTTGTCTGCCGTATATCGGAGGAGTCTTCGGATTTGGACAGCCTCTGTCTCAGCGCTGTGACACAAGCAGCCGACGGAGGACCCGGCCTCCCGTTTTGGACACAGCCATGGTAGAGAAACTGTTTGCTGCTTGTTGTTTGACTAACTTCAAACGGTACTTATAGATACAAACTCAAGAAATRCTTTTATGCTGAAAGGGATAAACTGGAAGTATCACAAGTTAGACAGAGCTACAGTATAACTCTGGTCTGGATTGACTGATTTGTCACAATTGATCCWACRTACCTTCAAATTAAACCAATAAGARACTTCAACTGGAAGGAGATGGAGACCTRTGACAGGCTGGTGAACTTAGCGGTTTGCGATGCCACACTTGTAAGGAACATGCATCTGTGGGATGAGCAGTAGAGCTGAGTATGTGGKYTGCACACATGTATAATTTGCCAAATCTTCYCTGCCAAACAGCTGATTTTGCTTTTGYCATTGATGCTTGTTTTGAGCTTCTGGTACCCCCAGGTRCTGCCAATCGTAGGAAGYWTTGCCAAGAAGTGTTGTTACAAAAAAAAGTACCAAACACACATTTCACYACTTTTTGTGCTCAGTAAATAAAACCTGACTGCAGTTAAATTCCAGAATTGTGTGTTTTGTTACAAAATGATATATTAATTCTAAYGCACTAACAATATGGAAAGTGGACATACTCATCAAAAGATTCACTGAAAAACTACATTTTTTTTCTCTATTTAGGAGAGCTGCTTAGTTTATAAATGTATCTTTATGTCAACAAGCCCATTTATTCAGTTATTTATTTACAAGAAAATGTCAAATTAAAAGCAGTTTCAGCATACTGAAGCAGCTTTTGTCAGCTTTTAGCAGCCTTGACATTTTGGGATTCTCGTCAACAGATACATTTTGGTTAAAAACAAATTAGGTTCGATACCCAACCCCGTCTCTTTGAGGACACAGAGCTGTCTTTGCATGCTATTCCCTCCGCCGTGGGCATGTCTGACAGACAAGTGTTAATAAAAATAATCTTTTTATATTTGTGGAGAAATTGAGTTTTTGTGGCCACGGTCATGAGATCGGTTTTAATATGGTAAATCTTGTAAAGCTTCTGTCCTGGAGCTGTTGTTTTCTGTTTGGAGAAGTTTGCCCGCTTGTATAAGTCTGGCTGTTGATCAGATCACTATCAATAAATGAGCCTGTCTTCTTACCGACTTGAAAAACAAGCAGGAGGAAGTTGTTGCATAAAGAAGAGGAGGAAAACAACTTAATACATTAAAAGATCTGTTTTCCTCAGGACGTGGCAGGTGATTCTGCACATTCTCACTCAATAGCTTCCACTGTTTGTTGACGTCTAAGATTTTCTATACAGATTTACGTCAGCTCCGTTCTCAGCTGTTTGCATGTTTCACTGTTTGAAAAAGACAAAACTGAGTAAGGTAAAACCTGCAAAGACTTTTATGTAACGTGCTTTTAAAACTGTCCCAGAATCTCCRTACACGATAACTCCTGCTTACATCAGCCAGGCCTACCTCCCTTCCAACTTTTGAACTCTTTTTTTTTTTTTTTTCCCCTTACAGCACACGCTCTCTTCGTGCCATTCTGGCAATGAAAAGTAGGGCAGGGTTTTCCTCTCTCCCAGCGTCTGGCCCTCTGTGGGCTGATGTAACAGGGTTAGAGCTGAGGCGCTGTGTGTCCTCACTGTAACCACTCAGCTGATTACAGCTCTTATGTAAGGAAGGATTGTTGGGAGGAAAATAGAGCAGAACATAGGAGCCTGTTGCAGAAAAACAACACAAATCAAGTATTTTTACATACGATTTTCCTTCCTTACCCCAGCTTTACAAATCTTTTAATAAACTAGTTATTACGCACAGCTAACATGTTTAGAACAGCTAAAAACTGATGATCCTTTACACGGAAATTTTTTTGTTCTGTTCTGACGTTCCTAGATCGACGTAGTTAAATGCATGCTCCCTTTTTGAAGTGTGTGCATAGACTCATCAAGTTGTCAAACAAGTAGTGTGTAAAGCTGATCCCGGATCTTGTCATGTGCTTTGCAATCTGTTTGGAGCTTGTTAACGTTAACAACCAACACTGTCCTCAAGATACCAGCACTGTTTGTGATCAGGGGTCAGAGAGCAGATAGGGTGATATCAGCCATCCTAGAGCATGATGATGATGTTGTTGTTTTTGTTCTGTGAAAAGAAGCTTATGTAACTTATAGTCAGACTAATTTGCAGCATTGCAAAGAAAACAAAACAGAGAAAAGAACAGGGAACAAACACGGAGCAATAACAATAACAGCCAAAAGAATTCAGGTATAACAAGATGCTGGTTTAAAGGAAATGAGAGGAGTTTAAGGTTCGAGGGCAAAGGCTTGTAAAAAAAAAAGAATAAATGAAGTGTCCATGTTTTTTAAAATGTTTATACATGCTCTGAATATGAATTAAGCTTAATATTGCTCTGTTATACGGAGCACACAAGGGGACATTATTGGTGTTGGTCCTGATTTACTTTGCGAGATTCTTAAAAAGTTTCTCAGGATCCCGGCTAAGGGCAATGACACCTAATTTTTTACTATCTTCAGCACCTTTAATCTTCTCTAGTTAATACTTTGACACGTCAAACCTTGACACATCAAAGACACTAGATTATTCTACACTGATTGCAGAATGTTTAAAATCAAGTTTTAGAGTTGTGAAATTGTCATTAAAGCACAATTACTCCACTTTTTCTGCATCTGGACATTACTAGACCTTGTCCAACTGCAAAACTACACCACCTAGACTCCTAAAACCTGGACCTTATTTTACACTTAAAGCAAAAACATTTAAAACAAAGTTTATGATATGTAAAACCTATATTTGATTTGTGAAACTTCATTAAAGGCTGGTTTCATCACGTCTAATGCATTTGGACCACACTGAGGTACAAAGTTACAACAAACTTTTGCAGGATCTCACAAAAATATGTCAGGATCTTTTTTTTCCTCCACATATCCTTGCAGGCTCTACTGTCAGAACATGGTTTGGAGAGGAATTTTTAAATTAAAGACAGATATTCATTTATTTCCTCATTTTATTACTTTTTTTAAACTGGTTTCTAATGAAAACACTTTACTAAGGTTCCATTGTAGGACCTTTTAATATTTTACATGTTTTATAGGTACTCTTACAGCTCTTTTAGACATTTGTCAAATATTATTTTAGATATAAGGCCCTCAAAGCTTTTTAATTGTATTCAACCCAGCCTTTCAAACGTTTTTACAAGGAAAGTAAGATTAAATGTAAAAAATTACATTTTTGGGTTAAGACCGGGTAAAATTTAGAAAAAAATTACAATATTGGAAATTACTGTTTTGATGAGATCCAGAAGCAGAAATACAGATGGGGGCTGAGGGGAAAATGAAAGTTGTCAGTCTTGGTCAACATTGAATGTGTCAGCCTCATCTCCATATAAATTTCACAACTGTAAAATTATTTAGACAGAGTGGCCACTTGTCAGCATAAAAGCATTAATATTATTTTTTAAAATGTCTTTTATTGCGGAAAGTTTAGTCATTCAGAACTGATGTTTTGAAAGAACGAGCCCATTTTGTTTTGTTTTTTTGCATTTGTTTGATTTTTATCCAACTTCTGTTGTTTCCGTTTGTGCCTCACTAAATGTTAGGATTTTTTTAATGAAAATATGAATAGAAAATTTTAGGTGAGCCCATTGTGGGTTTCTACTGTAGTGTCCAAGAGTGGGGTCCTCTTCTCAGGAATGCACAGATGTGTTATGCCTCTCTTGGTTTTCCAGCTTCAGAGCTCGGCACATTAGGAAAAGGATTGCTTAAGGTATACCGTGACAAAATTTATGATGCCTCTGTTGAACTACACTGTGCAACCTATAAAGAGGCTTGTACTCCCCTACCCTTCGCCTTCGTTCTTCATCTTTTTACTTTGGTGATTCATTTGGCTAGAAGGCCACAATTTGGTTTTTGGCTGTAATCTCCTGGACTGCAAAATAAAGATTCTTGCTGTTCAACCAGCCTGTTTCAGAGTTTCTCTCTTCATTGAGCAGCAGCAGTTCTCCAGAACCAGAAGACGTGGTTTTTACACCTCACTACCTCATTGACAAATTAAATTGTTTTTATTTATTTATTTTTTCAACATTTTTAGTCAACCGTAGCACGGAAACGGCTGCACCGATCAAAGTGAAATTTGGCAGGAATGTAGATGTGTCAGACCTACATTGCACCAGCAAACGTTTTTTTCATTAGACCCAATATTTGAGGAGGGGGCTCCATCTTAATAGGTGGTGTCTGGACATGCAAAAGGGCTTATAACTCAAAAACTATGCAACATAGAAACTTCAGATTTTTTTTTTTAGCTCTGATGAAGGGGTATCCATCAGGTCCATTCTGATGATGTCTGAGTTCTGGTGCATTGGTGCTTTGCATAAGTGCGGGGGGCATATATGCTACCGCTATGCAGTATCTAGTTTATCCACCTGAGAGCTGCATGTTTGGTTTAATGAGATGAGAGAAAACAAGTCCATCTTACATAGCGTAAATATTCCTTTTCCTTTTCCTCCAGCGGTCATTCTATCATCGTTTAACGGGGGACAACAAATCTGAAAAGTTCTTCAAGGTGTTTTATGAGCGCATGAAGCTGGCCCAGCAGGAGATCAAAGCTACCGTGACAGTCAACACCAGTGACCTGGGCAACAAGAAGAAGGATGAAGAGCCACCAGACAAAGACTTGCCAATGCGTAAAAAAGGTTAGTGGGGTAATGAGTTCCAAAAAAATTGGCCAAAAGTTGAGTGCCTCTTTAAGCTGCTTCTTGCCATTCACAAATCACATCCAGATTTGTAGAGGGTGGCTTAAGTCTGGCTTAAATGTTTTGCGAAAGCAGCTTTAGGGTCACCAATACAACACGAGGTGAACAAGAAGAAGAAGGTAATCTATTTAAGTCACATGGGATATCAATGAACAGGAATGTGTTGTCTTTTCTGCACATAGTTCTCAGTCAGCTGAATTCCTAGTCTTTACCTGCTCTTTAATATATACATGCCCTCAAAAAAATTAGTTATAAATGTCTATTTATACAAATATTACAGTAATTTCTCTTATAAATATTGCTCTCTAAATATCTATTGACTCTCCTTTTTTTCCGTTGTTTAGTGAAAGATGTGCCAGTTGTTGCGATGGTGACTGAGGAAGTGAAGGAGCAGCTGATCGAGGCCTCCGCCGTCACCAAGAAGGCCTACACGACGTACCGGCGTGAGGCCGAAGCCGAAGAGCACCAAGCTGCCGCCGACGGTGCCCCCGTCCCGACTCCCGACAAGAGCCAAGACGAAGAAGAAATGAGCGTCATTATTACCATCATGCAGCCCATTTTACGACTCATGCAGCTGCTGTGTGAGAACCACAACAGGGATCTGCAGGTCAGCCGTTGGATGAGCCTGTTGTGAACGTGGGCTCGTTGTTGTTGTGACCATCGGCCACGGTTATGCAAACACTTCTGGCACAAGTTTTAAATTTAAACTTATCACGCTCAGTTATACAGAAACGAAACCACGTTGAAAATAGGCACCAGCTGCAGAACTTCCTGGTGCAATTGTTTCCATATCTTTTATGTCTTGTTCTGGTTTCATTCTGAAGCTATGAAGCTCCTGTCGCCCAGACAGAACACTTCCTTTATGCAAGAATTCTGTTTACTCTTAAAACGGGGGATGTTTTTAACGTCTGAGAGGTGACTTTCATCCACAACTATCAAAATGAGCATTAAGCTACTATTTTATTAATTATTTTTAACCAAAATCAAGTGTTTTATATGCACATGTAATGAGCAAAATAAAGATTTTTTTTTATTCGAATAATAAAAGTGTTGCTTACCAGAATATTCTACTTACTCCAAAGAACCATGTTTTAGCACCACTAAACTCATTGCTTGCCTCACTGTTTTGAACTGATTTTATTTTAAAGTCAGATGTTTTAATATTAACATCATGAAAGTGAATAACAGGTTTGATAAAAAAAAACAATTTCTTTATTTATTTCTTTATTACTTTTATTTATTTATTTATTTCTTAATTAATGAATTTTTGTTTTATTGATTTATTTATTGATTTTTTTGTTATTCTCTAGAACTTTTTACGCAACCAGAACAACAAGAACAACTATAATCTGGTGTGTGAGACTCTTCAGTTCTTGGATTGTATTTGTGGCAGCACCACAGGAGGACTGGGCCTCCTGGGACTCTACATCAATGAGAAGAACGTGGGACTCATCAACCAGACGGTGGAGAGCCTGACTGAGTACTGCCAAGGTCCCTGTCATGAGAACCAGGTGACTCATCGACACTCTGAACGTTATTGTAGTTTTAACATTTCACTTTTTTTTTTCATTTAGATTCATTTAAAATCTGCCTTTTACATGATGAACCTGAAACATACACTTCAAATTTGGAAGAAAAAGCAGAATTTTCTGAATGTGAATGGTATTAGTTTGAGTATCATTCAGCTGCCTATGACAGAAGCTTGTCGTGTAACACCAGCCAACACTTGAACTGATTTCAGTTCCTTCAGTCAGCGCTAAAAAGGGAATTACCAGAGACTGAATGTAGGTCTTTGTTCAAATCTGTAGATAGAGAAAAGTCCATGTCGAGCATTTCTGTCTTTGTAAATGTTCAGTTTTCTGGTATCCAAGTAGTTTTTAATGTAGGTGATAAAATGAAAATAATCAAACATTTATTAAAAAAAAAGACTGGACCACCGGAGGTGGGGTTTCTTTGCATTTAGTGGCTTGTTGAAACCCTGTAAGTTGGTGTAACATCATTGGATTGTAAAGTTTCGTACAGTATGAGTTAACCCTTTAATACTCACAATATATTTCACAATGTAGGGAGTTTATTTTGGTCATTTTTAACCTTTCCATTTACAAGACAGCACAAATGCACATTAATACAGAAAATAAATAATAATACACAATCTTTGAATTCCTGTCAATGTCAAAAACACAAGGTATAGACTAAAAAAGTGTAGGTAGAAACATAAGCTTTTTGAAACTTCACTTTTTATGCTTGCATTATCAAAACCAAAGCAGCACCGTCTTTCCTATAGATTACTCTAAAGGAAATCTCCAATGAAATTCTAACCAAATTTATAACAAAATCAAGCAACTGCAAACAATCATAATCAAACCTTGCTGTGTTTGTGTAGCAAATAATTTTTATACATTGTTTTAAATTTAATGTGTGAAAAACACCATTTTAACTCTTCAAAGTAATTATTACAAACATAAATCTCTCTAACAGAAGTACAGTGGCGTTTAATATTTGTCTCAAGTGGCTTTGTGGGAATTTTTTTATTGTGTTATTAATAGTATCATCAATGCCTTAAAAACCTTTGTCAGAAATGTTTCAGTTGTTTCTGTAAACTCCCGGTCACCTGATCAACCTTTAGCCTTCCGACGGGAAAAAATTCACCCATTGAAATCCATTATTAATGCCACGAAAAGAGCAAAAACACTGTTGCGTTTTTTATACAAGCATTTTGGTTCTAGTTGATCCACATTTTTGCAGGCTGAAGAATCCTTCACACCTGCCCAGAGTTGGTCACCTTGACTAAAAACAAGACTACCCCGTTGGGTCGATCAGGCTGCTGAAGCCCAGTTTATTCACTTCAAAGTGAATAATGAACCACACACCCATGTTGTAAATCTGTGATTCTAATTAAAAGAAATTTCTATATCTCTATCTTTATTTGGGCATTGAACAAATATAAATATTTTTGAGAATATACCTTATTATACACTGAACATAAATATCTGACTTCAGCTGTGTATATCTAGCCATAATGGTAAAAATGAGTCAGATTAACGTTCTGAAAAAAGTATTTATTATAAACAAATATATCCTAAAGTTTGGAGGTTTTTTGTAATCTTAGTAAAAGCATTTAAAGAGTCAAGATGTTAATCTTTTTGAACCTGTTCAGGAAATAATTTTATTTCTTGTTTGATGTATGATGACTGGTGTCAAAAAAAGTGATTTTAAAACTAAATTTTATATAAGATTATGGTATATTTAGGTACATTACAATGATTTCAATTTTGAACTCCTGACTTTTGTCTACTTCTGGTATACACAAAGAAAAACATTATTTTTCTTTCTCTTGTTATTGTGTCCACATTTTTTAAAAATTTTCAATAAGCTAGTAAAGGCTGCCTTTTGAACAAAACGACAAAAATAACCCCACTTTGAACTAGTAATGTTTTCCAAAAATGCTGGTTTTGAATTGGGCACTGTAGTGTTGACACTTCTGCAGCTAGTCAACAATTAGTACCATTACCAGAACTTATTACCACTGACACCAAAATATGGAGTAGACCCCTCTGCTGCTGGGGTATGTCCTACAGTTTATGAGTCAAGCTAAGTATTGAACAGTTGGTTGTTATAAAGTCATGTATCTCAATAAATACAACTTTAAAATGAATAGCAACATGTTACACTGTCATTACTAACAGCAGTCCCTGTTGCATGAAAGTGTGATTTACAGCTGATAATGAAATGGTTTTTAAAACTACCTGCAGCTGAAAAACATGTAGCCAACTAACCAACTTATGGTTGACTTTATCAATTTTTCATATCATATTTTTGACCCACTCTTCCTTGTGATATTGCTTCAGTTTGTTGACATTTGCAGACATCGGTTTCTGCAAAGCTTTTATCAGATCCTGCCTCAGTATTTCTCTGAAGTTGAGGTTTGACCTTAGAAAGGTTTTTTTTTTTAATCAAATAGGACAACTGACAATAGTCAGTATTCAAAACAATATAGATGCGATAGAGTTAACAAAATGGCTAGGTTGCATCCGCTGTCCTCAGCGAAATAAAATAATATTTAAAACAAGTGTAGAAAATAAATACAACAATCGATAAAACGCTCGATCAAAACAAAATCCCCAAACACACTTCATCAATCACATGTGACACGTTCTTTACTTTACAATAAATTGACATACATAGTTGTTATAGATGATCCTAAAGATCACACAAGGTTCTAAAACAAACCCTTATTATCAGTCCTCCCCCACCGTGCTTCACAGTTGACACGAGGTATCAAACATTGCATGTCTTATCTGTCAAAATGACATTTCTTCAGAGGTCTTTAGATTGCTCAGATGAAACTTAGGAAAGCTAAGTCAAACTTTAATATTCTATTTTCTTTTCTCAGGGCAACCCTTTTTTTACCAGCCTTGCTCATTCAATCTTCTACATTCAGAACTTTAGCTTTATAACTGAAGTCTGTAGACTCTGACATGTAGCTCTGAGGAGTTTTACTATTTCTTATTACTGATCTGGGACATCAACTCATTAGTAAATGTCTTAATCTTTTCCAAATATGGGTAAATGGTGGCGTCTAAATTGTTTGAAAATGGCCTTGAAGCATTTTTAGATGTTCTGCAAAAAAAGCCTCTAAATGGTGATGTGTTCAGAATGCTTCAACACCTCTGCCTCTGAAATTTACACTGGTAGTTTTAGATGAAAGCATTTGAGGCAGAGTCAGGTATTTACATGCAGCTTTTATGTTTTTTTTTTCAGTAAAATACATTATTGTACCATCAACCAACCCTACATGCAGGATATTCAGTGTAGTTTATTTTACTCACAAGGATTAGGTTAATTCTTTGGCTTATTTTTACAATGATTCTGTCTTCAGTGTAAGCTCTGTACTCTTACTGTGTGATTTCTGTTTTTCTGCAGTAACTCATCTACATTCAGTTATCTTATTCCTTCTACCTTTTTTTTCTTTTGTGTCTCAGAACTGCATTGCTACTCATGAGTGCAATGGCATCGATATCATCATTGCTCTCATTCTCAATGACATCAACCCTCTTGGCAAGAAAAGGATGGATTTGGTGCTGGAGCTCAAAGTGAGTGTGTATTGGTTACTGTGGTGGTTAGTCTTTGTCTGCGGGTTGATTTATTTGTTCTCTGACAGAAGCCACATATTCACATAAGAGCTCAGCCAGAAATACTTCACAACTGATTGCTTGAAGTTGGTTTTAGAAATTCTAGGTATGATCTTTGAAGTGCAATGGCACTATAACTTAAATAACAATGACTGAAGCATAAAAAAATCATTGAAGTGCAACCACAAATGTGCTTTTTGCATGAGCTATAGAAAAGAAACCACATTCACATCCTAAAATCAGGTCATTGTTGAAAGTCTTGAAGCTATGTTGACTTATAGCTGGTATTTTTGCTTTTAAAAAGCACATCTGAAACTACGCTTGGAAAAAGCAAAAGTGTTTTTAAAGTTTAATTTCATTTTTGTGTCTGTGTCTTTCACAGAACAATGCCTCCAAGCTTCTTCTTGCCATAATGGAGAGTCGCCATGACAGTGAGAACGCTGAGAGGATACTGTACAACATGAGGCCTAAAGAGCTGGTGAGTGTCATCGTACAAGTCATTACATGCTGCTAAGAGGAACCTCTGACTGTGTGGATTTTTGCAGGTGGAAGTGATTAAAAAAGCCTACATGCAGGGTGAGATAGAGGTGAAGGAGCCAGAGGAGGATGAAGATGGAGAGGAAGAACCTTCAGCATCTCCGCGCAACGTTGGTCATAATATCTACATCTTGGCACATCAAGTAAGCCTTGTACTTTCTAAAGGTTATTGTGGAAAGAAATTCCAATGGGTTGCCATAAAGGAGTTAAAAAATTTATTCATATTCAGTGATATAAAGTAGCCTGATGACATTTCCACTTCTTGACCCTATCACGGTTATATTCAGTGGTGGACGAAGTACTCAGTTTCCTTACTTGAGTCAAAGTACTAATCCTACTGGTCAAATATTACTCCAACAGAAGTTTAGTTTAGTTTAGTTTATTCATTTCATTGCATTTAAACAAAACAAAATACATTCAAAACATAAAACAAAATGAGGGAAATAATAATACTAATAATAATAATACCTACACATATATATTAAAATTATTTAAAATAAAATGAAATGAATGGTAGCAGAAGAAGAAAAAATCTTAGACAGTATCTGCTGCCATTTCCAAATATAACATTAAATTCAACAATACTAATCAAATAATAGTTTAAATCAGTATATTGTCAATAAATCTTCAAAGTATTGGTAGATCTGTCAAATTGTTACTTAAGTTAAAGCACTGGAGTATGTGCTTTAAAAACACTTAAGTACTGAAAGTACTTAAAATTTATAAGTTCTTTTAAAAATGCAGTTCATCTGAGTGTAGTCGTGAATAATTGGGAAAATCTTCTGCTACATTGAACAGATACGTAACTCCAAATATAAAATGATAAAGCATTAATTTTAAATCGAGCTTTCCTAGACACTCAAAGAAGCTTTTTTTTTCATTCATTATTCATTCACTCCTCACTCACACTCAATGGTGGAAGTGTTGCTGCCATTCTGCAGCTACGGTCCCTCCAGTCACACCAACAGATTTCTATATGGGGAGGTTGGGTGAAGTGTCTTGCTCAGGGACACAATGACAGTACGCACTAGGGCAGGGGTTTGAAATCCATTAATAAAACAAAGGGACTAAAAGTCTAAAGTGCTCTAACTTGGGTTTTAAATGAGATACCATGTTAAAATCAGGACTAATCAGGATCCAGACAAAGACTTGCAATAACGCTGAAGCATACCTATACTTAGTTTAGCTATATGGCCATGCTAGTAGGACAAAAATTACTTTTCTTCTTCTCCTCTAAACCTTCGAACTGCTGATCGCCACCTACTGTACAAGGGTGTTGGGTGGAACAAAATAGACAGAAACTACACAAACATGACCAAAAAAAGTAACTAGAAACCAAAGCGTTCAGAGAAATTTAATGGAGAAAAAGTAAAGTTTTCTAAACAAAAATGCTACTTAAGTAAAATCCAAATTCTCAATAACTGTACTTAAGCATTGTACTAAAGTAAATTTACTTCATTACTCTCCACCTCTGGTTATATTCCTCTGAGGCCGTTCAGCTGAGTAGAAAACCACCACTTTTTGGTTCCCAAAGGAACTTTCCAAACTAAAATATGGAGGAGGTGGACCAAAGGAAGGAATTGAGGTTGTGTTTTAGTCTCCACTTTGTAGCACTGCTGGTGAACATGTGAAATACCTTTAATCTAAAAGAAGGGGTAGAAAAATCAGCATGTGTTTTAGATCAACCAGTAGTGCTGGGCAATAAAACAATAATATATATCGTGATAGACACGTGATCGATATCAATAGAAAATACGTCCGATAGAATGTTGATAATTTTATTGAACTCCGCACGGCATTCTGGGAGATGTAGGCAGAAGACAGGCTTTAGCCGCTCGACCTCTCACGGCCCAGTTAAGCATGGTTGTTGGCCTCGACTCACTCTTTTGTAAGCTAACAACAACCTGTTGTGTGAACTGCACAGTAGCAGTTTCATGTTTCACCACAGGGTCTCATAACTGCTTCAAAATAAAAAGAACAACGTGGAGTGAAAGGAGAAAATGAGTTCAACGTCTCGAAAGGAAATTGTGGATAAAAGAGGGAAGATCACATCGCCAGTTTGGCGGTATTACTCAGCCTTTTTTCTCCAGGTCCTCAGTACTTAAAACACTTATATCGTGTTACATTTTTCAGCCATATCGCCCAGCCCCACTAAGCTGCAAACAAGATTACAATTTAACACTTCTGTTATGTCTTTTTAATACTAACATAAACACCTGTGATGATAATCTGTTTTGTTTTTATTTTTGTTTCAGTTAGCCCGTCACAACAAGGAACTGCAGGCCATGTTGAAACCAGGAGGAACGTATGGGGAGGGTGACGAAGCACTCGAGTTTTATGCCAAACACACAGCTCAGATTGAGGTTAGCTGCTGTGATGTTTCAGCAAAAAATTTAATTTTCTGTTTTTTTGTTTTTTTTATCCACTTGTTAAATAACTTTGTTGTTTCCTCCCTGACATTCTTCCAAATTTTTCTAAAAAAAAAAGAGTCCTCGATGTTTGGGACATGTAGTGCAACAATTCACTTCAGATATGTGAGGAACTTCTTTGTTTTTTCCTTTTGGCAAGCTTTTAAGTTTCATTGTAACAGAGTGATTAACACCTTCGGCATGTTTTCACATTTCCTCGTGCACTCGTGAGCAGAAGGAATGCAGATTGTTCACATCTTACAGAAGTTGTCGGTTCAGCTTTTGTAGTAAAGAAAACAATTTTTGGTTTCTGCTGCAAACTACTGTCAAACAACTAATGCAGTCAGATTACTTAACTGCGAAAAAAGATTATCTTGTCAAATATAAACAAGTGTTTCCACTTGAAGAGAGTTTTTTTCTTTGGTTCTGTGTAATAGTTTGCTATGGTGTCTGTTGTTGTGGTTGTGTTCAGATTGTACGGCTGGATCGTACTATGGAGCAGATTGTGTTTCCTGTCCCCAACATCTGTGAGTTCCTCACACAAGAGTCCAAGCTGCGAGTGTACTACACCACAGAGCGAGATGAGCAAGGCAGCAAGATCAATGACTTCTTTCTGCGCTCAGAAGATCTCTTCAGTGAGATGAATTGGCAGAAGAAGCTGCGAGGTACTCAAGAGGCAACTGGTAACACAAACACCGTTCCCTGTGCGTTTTTCTCTTTAACTTTTTATATCTTATTGTTTAATTTACGCTTCCTCCTTGTGCATTCCTCCAGGCCCCGAACATCTTTGTTTGCATTATCTGCAGGGACACAATTTATCTTGGTCTTTCTGGGGATTTTAGTTTTGCTTTTTCTATTCACGACTTGTCCATACGAGTGTTTTGAACGGTACTTGGTCCGGCCTGCCACTAATGACAAATCTGTGTTGGGGGACCCTACCACTTTCATTGCCCCCAACAGCTTAGCTCCTAGGATAATTCAGACACACAAACTCCTCCACCACGATAAGGTGATGATTCACCGGAGGTTCAAAACATGCATATGGACAAAAACAATCAAAGAGCTCTGTGTCCCTTGCATGGAGGTGGGTCACTGGGACCCCACCAATGTCATTTAAATTCCTGGTCTCTTCCCATGGGGTCCGGCCGGTCTCAGTCGAATTAGGAAAATGGGTTTGCCTTCCTGTGGGTCCACCACCTGCTGGAGGGGCCATGTGAGTCGGATTCACGAAGTCATAGGCAGTAGCCAACAACGGGGGCCATGGCGCTCTGACCCTGACCTACCAAAGCTGGCTCTTGAGACATGGTCTGTGACCCCTCTGGTGGGGAAGGAGCCTGAGGTTGTGTGTGAGGTTGAGAGGTACCGATTAGATATAGTTAGGCTCACCTCGATGCACAGCATGGACTCTGGAACCAATCTCCTCGAGAGGGGCGGGGCATGATTTCACTCAGGAGTTGCTCATAGTGAGAGGCGCCGAGCTGGTGTTGGTCTACTTTTAGACCCCTGACTTTTGCCTACATGTTGTTTACCCCTGTAGATCAGAGGGTAGCTTCCTTGCACCTTCAGTTGGGGGGAATGGACTTTGACAGTTGTTTTAGCCTAAGCACCAAACAGCAGTTCAGAAAGTCCACCGTCTGGCCTTCAAATAAAAGGTGAAAGATAATAATTGTCCGGCCCCTGAGCTGTTAACTGTATACAACTGTGCGCCCCCACCCCGAGCATTTTCTCTGAATAGTCCTGTATTAATGTCTCAAAAATAGCTTCGTTAAAGTCAGCATTAACCATAAACTACATCTCCCATAATGCATGTTGATTATTTTACCTGCAAAATGACAACGTCCCTCTAGGTGGAGATGCTCAGGATTCAAAAGTAGCCGGAAGCTGGCAAACTTCCTGTAAAATCTACATTTAGCTTCATTTACGCAAGCTACTTGTGCTATGGCCCAGTTGTACTGGGAAGTGGGAATTTCCCACGTACAAGTTGTAAATTTAAACTGGAATACCCTCCAGTTGTAATTCCCTGCTGCAAACTGGCAAAGTTCAAAATTCAAGATGGGAGCTACTTACCACATCTTAACAGCGAGTAAAACTCTTACTTTTATTTTTAATAATGTTTCTGTATTATTTATTTCACATTTAGTCAGTTCTACGCATAGCACTTTTTAGTGTTTATAAGAGGATATTTGAAAACACTGTTTCTATGCAGGAAATACCATGTAGAGCTCAAATATTGTTAGCAGTACTCAGCCGTAGCAATGACACAAGGAACGTGATGTTATGTGTTTATTCGACGTTAAACACAAAACATTAAAGTTATTTAAAACTGGCACTGTGAGGGCCACCACAACGCTCATGTGGCCCTCAGTGAAAATGAGTTTGACACCCCTGCTTTAATGACATGTTACAACTTGGTAACTGGTTACATTACACTCAACCTTCTAGATGTGGATTTGAGATGAAGTTAAATAATTTGAAAGTAGTACTCCTCCATCATTATTCCATCCACTTTGTCATTTTAATTTCATCAATTGAATAGTCAATAGTAATATAAATGAAACATTACGGCAAAGCAAAAAAATTAAAAAGTTTCAAAAAAATCTGCTTACAAAGTTTGACTTAAAGTCACACAATTTACTCACGATTGTGAAAAAAAAAACAATACAAAGATGTATCGTTTTTTTTTCTAAATGTATTTATTTGTTTTCTATTTTTGGGAATGATTTACAAAGTCATAATGTTCAGCTGACAGTAATTTTTTTTCCCATATTTTTGTGTGTAATTTTTCTACAAAACACAGCAACTGAGACATTAAATTCTTCAAGAGTATTTTGATTTGATTTATTTGAAAGGGGACTGTGCAATTTAATATGACACACAACAATTCCCAAGTTTAAAAAAAGCCTGAATTAGTGCAGTAGGAATAAAACTCAACACAACTTTTTTAAATTTTAAAATTTTGTATATTTTTTTTCAACCATATAGTTTTTTTTTTTTTTTGTCTTCTCCTTTAAACAATCTGTATTCTGTAATGGTCCTTGTGCAAAAGGGATGATGTGTTGTGAACCCTGGAGGAATGCAACAGGAGAGATCATGTAAATAATTTTATTAAATGTAAAGAACAATATTGTCATTTTAAATCATTAAGCATCAATATTTCTAGCAGAAAGTGGTTTTAAATTTAAGATGTGTTGGCAAAATATGTTGCACAGCTGTGATACTGAGTGGTTTTTAATTTGGCTGACATTTTCTGTCAACCACATTTAGGTTGAGACTGTGAATGATAGAGATTACACAGTTACCTCCACCGCATATA